>NC_045161.1:1980772-2008272 GCF_900700415.2 Clupea harengus | reverse complement strand
CTGTTGACAATCAATTAGAGTGATTCTAATGGCCTTTTGCGCAAGGCCCTGCAAGCCTGGGACGCCAGAGTGAGATGTCTGTGTGTATCCAGGCTGGCTTAAGCGAGAGGCTTTGTGTGTAAATGCCTTAAAATACGCGTCTAATCCTCATAATTCTCATCGCGAGAGGGGCTGTCCAACCTTTTTCTTTGAATGAGCAGATGTCACAATGTATCCTCAGCTGCCGGAATCTATTACTGTAATGCGATTTTTTTTTCCTGAGCTGAGAGAGAGAGCGAGCGAGCATTTGGGCTTTGGCGTTGATCGTCTCTGCTTTTTTCCCCGGAAACAAATGTTAGCCGTGATGCTGCACGTTTTCGTAGCTTGCGTTCAAACGTCGACACTGCTCCACTGCCTCGATGTGCAAACACGGTTAATGGATATTGTTACATAGTCCTGGGTTCTGGTTGCTTCCTGCTTTGGTCTGTGCGGTTTTGCTATAGGTGGAGACTGGGCGTGGTCCTGTGATTACTGGGACCGGCCTACACGTATAAAAGCCACGCAGTTCCCAAGATGGACGCTCGCTCTCGCCTCGCAAAAAGAACAGACGCTGGCACACAACCTTTATTATAATCGATATACCGTTCCCTTGAACTCTCTGTTCTGACAAATATTCCGGGTATTGTTTCTTGTGACGTGGGTGGTTATTTTCGGCACTTTATTAGTGGTAGTTAGTTAGGGTAGGTAAATAAGTTGGACATCGGAAGACTCACTTTTTGTTTTGCCTGTCTCGTGAATTGTACGTCGGGCACGGGAGCCAGGCAAGTTCACACCACCAGCACAGTAAGCGTGAGGTTTTCTTTTTCCTTTTTTCCTGTCAGTCTTCTAACCACCTTGTTTGTCCGGGATTTTGGGGCTTTCTTTGATTGTAGTAAATGTATACTTTTGTAAACTAAACCCAACACTGTGGCTTCGTTTTGTTAGGGTCTCTGGTTTGGGGGGATTCGTAACAGATATGAACGTGGAACTAGAGGTGATCTTTGCAGATGTTAGAGTGAGTTGTTAATAACATGGTAATAAAGGCAGATATGTGTGTTTCTATTCTACTTCATAAGTGGTATAACAGCACAGCTAGATTGAACAGATAGATACACACCTCCTCTCAGCGTTCTCTCCATCTTTTGTCCTCTCTTTTGCCTGCTCTAGCACCCTCTCTTTGCTTCTTTTAGCCTCGTTTGCTCTTTTTGCCTCTCTTTCACCTTCACTCTTCTCTCTCTTTCACCTCTCCTTTTTAACTCATCCTCGTCTCTTTATTTCTCGTCCTCAGACCTCTCCTCCCCTTAATCCTTTGCTCTCTCTCTCCCTCTCTCTCTCTCTCTCTCTCTCTCTCTCTCTCTTCTAACATGTGTCATTCACTCGTGAGAGCTTAGTCTTCCAGACACTCGTGCATCTGGCCAATGTCACAGTGAGAGATGTCACTTGTGCATAATTGTCATTTGTGTGGGCTGCCTCTCCTCCGCCGAGAGAGGGGACCTTTCGACGGGTGAAGATAAGGGGAGCGGGGTGGGGTGGCGTGGGGTGGGGTGGGGGGGGGGGGCCAGGGTTAAGGAGAGGGCCACGGAGAAGAAGAGAAAAAGAAGACGAGACAGATGCCAGCCGTCAGACGAAGAGATGCGAGACCCTGCTGGTCTGTCATTCTCCGCAGAAAAGGGATGAGAAGAGAGAGTGAAAGCAAGGGAGGGAGGAGGGGAGACGAGAGGAGAGGAGAGGGGGATGAGAGGAGAGGGGGATGAGAGTAGAAAGTGGAGCCCTTGTGTAGCTGATTTATGTTTTATTCCATCATGTGCTCAAGATGTGATGCTGCACTGAGATGGGTTGATGCGCTTTATTTCAGCAGACGTAGGTAGTTGAATTAGGAAAATAAGGAACGTCTTGTACAGGAGTGTGTGTGTGTGTGTGTGTGAGAGAGAGAGAGAGAGAGAGTGTGTGTGTGTGTTAGAGAGAGAGTATGTGTGTGTGTGAGAGAGAGAGTGTGTGTGTGAGTGAGCGAGGGGGGGGGGGGTGGGGCGGGGGGTGGATGTGTGTGTATGTGCCTGTGTGTGAGTGTGTGAACATCCCCTTGAGAAAGTGTGCATGGGTGTCCCCACCCCAGCAGCGTGTGGATTTGCACCAGGGGGTTTCTCTGTGTTCCAGCCTCCCCTCCCCTCCTCCCTCCCCAGCCCCTGGCCTGTCCACTGGGGCCACCCCGTCCCACACAAAGCCCTCCTCACAGAGGCACACACTCTCTTGGAAATCCAGAATTACATGCCTGTCCAAAGTGGCGCACTCTCTCTTTCTCTCTTTCTCTCTCTCCTCTCTCTTTCTCTCTCTTACACACACACACACATACTCGCACAGACACACACACGCACGTACGCACGTACACACGTACGCACGTACGCACTCCACACACACGCACACACATGCACACACACACACACACACACACACACACACATACTCGCACAGACACACCACGCATGTACGCACACGCACTCACACACACACACGCACACACATGCACACACACACACACACACACACACAACACACACACCACTACTCGCACAGAACACACACACCCATGTACGGCACACGCACTCCACACAACACGCACACACACACACACACACACACAACACACACACACAACACACACACGCGCGCACACACACACACACCACACACACACACACACACACCGAGTCACATCAGCCACGAGGACACAATGTCCCCTGAAGAGAGCCTAAGCCTTCCTTGTCCATCTGGAATAGTGAGCAAGCTGGGCTGCAATAAAAATAGTCCAAATCTTCCAGAGCAAAAAAGAGCATGTGTATAAATGTTACTATCCTGATTATTTACTCTCCACTTTAGCCCTGTGTTTGAGCTTCTATTCCTCTGCCACTGAGAGTCCTAAATGGAACACGCCGGAGCAAGAACGTCTGGCAGGGGCCACCGGGGGCCACGGAGGCCAGCAAAATCACAAAAGCAAACAGAAATGATTAGTCCACTTCAGAGCGCAGGAGGACAGACTCTGGGGCTCGTCGGGAGATTGCACTTTCTGGGAAATTGAATATGATTTGCGTGTGTGTTTTGTGCTCAGATCTGATTGACTCCTGACATCAGATTAAACTTTTAAGGGCCGCTGTCTGTGCACGGGGTTTCACCCATGATGCCTTTCACCGCTCCCCTCACTCTACTGCCAACAAGAAACAGGAGGCCATGTATCTGTGTGTGGTGTGTGTGTGTGGTGTGTGTGTGGTGTGTGTGTGTGTGTGTGTGTGGTGTGTGTGTGTGTGTCTGTGTGTGTGTGTTGTCTGTCTGTCTGTGTTGTACTATGTCTGTGTACACATTGGAGTATTGTTTTCTGAGCTTTTTATATCCATATGTGTGGTTATGTGTTGCTAGTTTGTATGTGTTTGTGTGTGTTTTGTGTGTGTGTTTATTTGTCATTGATGGACAACTGATGGGGATTAATCTAATGACCATGTTTCTCGTCTCATATTTTCTAAACATTGCAGATTTTCATGCATTTCAAGGTGGCATTTCATTCTGTACTGGAGGAGTGCAGTGCATGTGTTTAAGAGTAGTGTTGTTGGTTTTGCTGCTATGTATATGCATATATGGGTGTTAATTGTATAGGTCAGCTTAGAAACAGAGTTTATTTTGTGTGTGTGTGTGTGGTGGGGTGGGGGGGGGGTCCTGCTGAGAAAGAATGGCTTTAGTGTGCATGTGGGTCTGTGTGCGTGTGTGTGTGTGTGTGTGTGCGTGTGTGTGTGTGTGTGTGTGTGCATGTGGGTCTGTGTGCGTGTTAAAGACAGAGCCAGGAAGAGAGAGAGAGAGAGTTGTTCTGTGTGATGTGATGGGTCAGCTGAGAGAGTGATGCTAGTGAGTGTGTGTGTGTGTGTGCACGCGTGCGCATGTGTGTGTGTGTGTGTGTGTGGGTCCAGCTGTGAGTGTGAAAGTGCCAGCTAGCCTCTCCAGCCTGCCAAGAGCTCTGAGGAAATACCACATTACAATCTATTTAGCACTCAGAACAACTTGAAAGACCTTGCAACTGTTGTGGTGTCTGAGAGGGAGGAGGGGAAAAGCAACTCTCTCTCTCTCTCTCTCACACACACACACACACACACACACACACACACACACACACACACACACACACACTCACACACACAACACACACACACACACACACACACACACACGCACACACCACAGTAAGGCCCATGATCCTCACAGCCTCAGCCTCAGTCTCTCCATATCAGCTATCCTAATGCTGCATGTTTCTGAAGACCTGCACGAGTGTTCCATTAGCATCAGAGGAGAACCACCTGTTCTCAGCACCAGGGGGGTGAGCCTCCATGCTCCCCTACCCCCCCACGGGTGTTTGTGCTCTCCAAACTGGCGCTCATATAAGGAGAAGGGAGTCTCGGCTCCAGTGCTCCGGTGCTCTGGGTTAGCCTCGCGCAGACAAACACAGAGGAGGGGAGCGCTGGCGTTCCAGAGCAGAGTTGGCCCGGTGGAGCACGCTCACACTCACACTCACACTCTCACGCTCACTCTCACTCTCACGCTCACACTCACACTCACACTCTCACGCTCCAGCTCACGCTCACTCTCACTCTCACGCTCACACTCACACTCACACTCTCACGCTCACTCTCACTCTCACGCTCACACTCACACTCACACTCTCACGCTCACTCTCACGCTCACGCTCACGCTCACTCTCACGCTCACTCTCACCTCACGCTCACACTCACGCTCACACTCACGCTCACGCTCACTCTCACTCTCACGCTCACTCTCACGCTTACTTTCACTCTCACGCTCACGCTCACACTCACACTTCCGCTCAAACTCACTCTCACTCTCACGCTCACGCTGACTCTCACGCTCACGCTCACTCTCACGCTCACTCTCACGTTCACGCTCACTCTGGACTCACACAGTGACTGGAGCACAGAGCAGCACAAGCCACATCTGTTTTAGATAGCAAGAGGAGCGAGGGAGAGAGGGAGGGAGAGAAGGAGAGAGAGAAGGAGGGAGAGAAGGAGGGAGGGAGAGAAGGAGAGAGAGAAGGAGGGAGACTGTGCCCTTGCCCAACATGATTGATGAAGAGAGCGTGCGAGTGTGTGTGTGTGTGTGTGTGTGTGTGTGTGTGTGTGTGTGTGTGTGTGTGTGTGTGTAAGGAAGGCTTTAAATGTTGCATGAAGGCTTAGGGAGGTGTGTGTGTGAGAGAGCGTGAGTCGGCATATGCTCCTTCTGGCTTGTGTACTGAGTTGTGTGTATGTGTGTGCATGTGTCTGTGTATATGTGTGTAAATATGCGCATATATTGCGTATGTATTATTTATCTGTATATGGGAGGGGGGGGAAGTATAATGGTGTTACTGTGTATGTAGAGGAGAGTGGGGTAAGTTGAGCCAGTGAGGAAGTTCACCTGTGTGTGTGTGTGTGTGTGTGTGTGTTGTGTGTGTGTGTGTGTGTGTGTGTGTGTGTGTGTGTGTGTGTGTGTGTGTGTGTGTGTGTGTGTGTGTGTGTGTGTGTGTGTGTGTGTGTGGTGTGTGTGTGTGTGTGTGTGTACTGTGTATGTAGAGGAGAGTGGGGTAAGTTGAGCCAGTGAGGAAGTTCACCCGCCACCTGACTCTGGGCAACCATACATAATTTTGTCTTGTGACCCTAAAATTTAGTTTTATTTTTAGTTTTTTTTGGCTCACATTCAAAAGTAATTGATCTCACTTTAAAACGTTTTGTCAGATATGTTGATGAACTGCAGTGTATAAACATGAGTGAACTAGCAGAAGTGTAGCTCTGGGTTGCTAGACTTTAAGCACCTTTCCCAAAAATGGCGGCTGTGGAGCCGAATGAGCCTTGTCAAATGTTTTGGGGTTTAAATTAGTGTTGCATCCTAACAATGATGTCACGTAATTACAGAAGAAAAACAGATAGTCTTCATAGTCATGTGTTTGTAGCCCTAGATTTTGTTTACCGTCTTGTGGATGACGTAGATGCATTTTAAAATAACATTTTCCATACACATGTGATATGTTGGTATTTATCTATGTTTATGGCTAAAATGTTTGCAGTTAAGCCAAACATACAGTTGAGAGTCTACACTGAACAAGAAAAGAGCCTAAGACTTCATGTCTTTTTCTTAGTCCAAGAGACTGGCAAACCATCTTCAGGTTTCAGAACTGTAGATACATTAGTTGTAATATGTATTTCATGAACACCAGAAGAATGGGGGATTTAAATCTTAGTAATTCAATTTAGAATTTTACTGTAAAATATGTTTAATACAATAAGTACAGTAGGTTACTGTTTTCTCTGATGGCTCAATTGACTTTGTCAGCTGTATCGACTTGTCTCTAATATGGGTCATGTTGAGCCACAAGAGCACTTTTTTGGGATGCCATATTTAGTTGTCTATTGGAGTTTGGCAGACTGCCAGAGTTTCAATTGATGGTACACATCCTGAACTTGTATGCAGTTTAAAATGTCTTAATGGATGTGCAGTTACATGTGTGTGTGCGTGTGAGTGTGTGTGTGTGTGTGTGTGTGTGTGTGTGTGTGTGTGTGTGTGAGTGTGAGTGTGAGTGTGAGTGTGTGTGTGTGTGTGTGTGTGCGTGGTGTGTGTGTGTGTGTGTGTGTGTGTGTGTGTGTGTGTGTGTGTGTGTGCGCTAGCACAGGGTTCCCACAGAGAAGAAGAAGACCATTGAGTGTGATGCATCCAACAGAAGTAGGGCACTTTCTTTTTTCACCCAGCCAGCAGCTTTGCTCTGGCTGCTTCATAATGCCTGTGTGTGTGGTGTGTGTGTGTGTGTGTGTGTGTGTGTGTGTGTGTGGTGTGTGTGTGTGTGTGTGGTGTGTGTGTGTGTGTGTGTGTGTGGTGGTGTGTCTGTGTGTGTGTGTGTCTGTGTGTGTGTGTGTCTGTGTCTGTGTGTGTGTGTGTGTCCCAGAAGCTTCGGCCTGACTGCTCCAGTAATGTGAGTCACACACACATGTGGCTAGAAGCAGCTCTAACCCAATCAGGCTGTGGGCCTCCATCTAATTCTATTCCTCTGGCTGTGGAGTTAGGCTGTGGCTTCTCACAGTCTCATCATTTTATTACAAATCAATTGTCCGGCAAACAACATCACCCCATCATGACAGTATTTCAAAAAGTTGCTAAACTGGTTTGACCTCAAATCTGTCTATTTGAGCGCGTGTGTGAGAGAGAGAGGGAGAGAACATGAGAGAAACAGAGCTGTGCAGAGATAGGGGATGGTCGACAAATCTCTCCTGTTGAAAAATGGAAACGTTGAACTTTTCAGTTTTTAAAAATGCACCAACACGTAGCTTCAAGGTTTACTCAAACCAGCCTTCTGCTCTTTTTGTATTTGCTGCCATCTCTCCTGAATTTGATCATGGGATGTTGAGCTTACAAATCAGAGTGTCTGCTGAATTACTGACCACCTTCAGAGCGTCTGCTGAATTACTGACCACCTTCAGAGCGTCTGCTGAATTACTGACCACCTTCAGAATCACTGACCACCTTCAGAGCGTCTGCAGAATTACTGACCACCTTCAGAGCGTCTGCTTAATCACTGACCACCTTCAGAGCGTCTGCTGAATAACTGACCACCTGCAGAATTACTGACCACCTTCAGAGCGTCTGCTGAATCACTGACCACCTCCAGAGTGTCTGCTGAATAACTGACCACCTTCAGAGCGTCTGTTGAATAACTGACCACCCCGGCGCTGCTGTTGCTCTCTAAAGTCACTGACACTTGTCGGGGTTCTCAGGGGCCTCGGGGGCCCCCGGAGTCACTGCCATCCTAGGATCCCGGCGGTCACTGGGCCCCTGCGACTAGCCCTCAAGTGCACTCTGCTGCCATTGGGAGATGACGATGATGAGGTGAGGGGGAGGAGACTGACACCAGTTGAAGAGGGCTCTCAAATGTAGCTTCTCCCTGCATAAAGCCTGCTTAATGCACTGAGATTTTCCTCTATTAATCCTATTAGGGACACCAAAACCAGCAGCCGAGAGCAAGTGAGCTTATGCTTATTGGAACACCGCCATTCCTCTATCTCCTACTGAAACACACACACACACACACACACACACACACACCACACACACACACACACACAGGAGTGACATTGACACACTCCAGACACACTGTACACACATTACAGACAAATATTACAGGTGAGGTGAGGACCTCGAGCCAAATATGCACTTACGCATAATAATGTCTTATCACGTTGAGAATGAACTAAATCTACATCTGTATTTCCAGCTTGAAACTGCATTGCACTCTTGACAAAAAGCCCGTGTAGACTTCTGACCCCAGGCCTGTGCCAGTCGATACGTGTTGTGCCTGATCAGCCTATAGGAAAGAAGTAAGTAGGTGTTAAGGATAAGCATTAGCATGAGCAGAGTGTCAGTCTCTCCCTCTCTCTCTTCCCCTCTATTGGCTGTAAGACTGTCAGGCTATCCGAGGTTAAGGCTAAGGGAGGCTCTAAGGACTTCACAGAAATGGCTTTTTGTCAGATTTAGCACTTAAATCTTCATTAAGGCACTCCACTGCCTTAAAGGCACCTCCACTGCTGGGCCTCGAGTCATTGTCCTGGCCCTGAACCAGGGAGGAGCTCAAGACCAGTTAAAGTGGGGGAAAGCGTATCTGTGTCTGTGTGTGAGTGTGTGTGTGTGTGTGTGTGTGAGGGGGGAGGGGTCACATCAGGTACTAGAAAGCCCTCTGGGGTCAGAGACTTTAGCTGTCTGAAGACCTGTTTACCCTGGCGATGTCACCGTGGACATCCAGCACACTGGTAGTTGTGGAATGAGACAGTGTGTGTGCCAGACTAGACGTCCCCACTGCAACCAGCCGGGTCCCCTGCGCAGTGATGGATGAGGAACCCTCTCCACTACCAATCCATCTCATCATTCTATCAGCCATTTGTCAAGTCCTCATGGGTTACTACCTCCACCCATTTCATTGGCAAGTCTAGTCGTCCCACACACTGGATATCGGTCTAGATTACAGCTGTGTTTGTTCTGCACTGTCAAGCAGATGTGCACAGAACTAGTTATATCTATTTGGTTATCTTTGATCATCTCATTTGTTTCATGAGATGTGGTTCCCCAGATAAGGAACAGCCCTGGCCTGTGGTGCAAGATCTACGTCTCTCAGTAGTAATTAGCAGGTAACCCCTGTGGGCCCCAATTCTGCCCCTTCCCACCTCACTTGACACCCCCCCACCCCAGCCAACCTTTCCCCCCATTCATCTTCATCTTCATGGGGTGGGGTAAGTGACATTGCAGCGGTTTGAATAATTGAAGATGTGCCTAATGATTTGGGTGCTCAGTAAACAAAGCACAGAGTACCACAGGTCAATGCCAGCGCGGTGTCGGTTGTCATGGTTGCGCTGATGTCATGGCTCTTGGGCTGCAGCTTTGTAACCCTTCACCACCCCAGCGACCGACAGACTCCAGCACGTCTGTGTGTGTGTGTGTGTGTGTGTGTGTGTGTGACTCAGCATCAGCTGTCATGTGCCTGGTCTGTTTCGTTCTCACACTTATAATCAACTTATGCCCATAGCTGCGGCAGTCCGGCGCAGAAAGACCAATTTGCAATTTGATTTGTTCTTCTTTTTTTTGCAGCAAATGGCAGCAGATTGTGCATACACACACACACACACTCACACACACACACACACTCACACACACACACACACACACACACACACACACACACACACACACATACCACCACAAATGCAGATCAGCTCCTGGTCTCTACTGTGCTGCTTTCGAATAACATTTGCAAGGGAGGCTCAGGTCGAGCAACTCAGAAAACCCCGTTTTCCTTCAATCTTGTATTTCTACCTCTCTTCTCTTCTCTGGCGGTGAACTTCTCCCTTCCCTCCCCTCTAATCTAATATCTGAAGATCACAAGTACATCACACTCTGGCTGGTCCAGCTGGGAGACAAACCAACCCTCTCTCACAGCTCTCACATGGGCGGAGACATGAGCTCCGTGCAGCCTAAAACAACCCTTCATTCCTCATCCTCACTTTCCATTAAGTGTTTCGTTGTTTGCATTCATGCACATTCATTCATCGTGGTATTCAAGCTCCTCCGGGCAGAAAAGTCTCTGAAACTCTGCCCAGTGACTGCTGTCCTGTCCAACAGGCTGATGTTGAGTGAAATAATGAGGTGTAAGAGTTTGGGAGTGTGTGCCTGTTCATATTGGGAGGTGGAGGCAGCGTGCTAAAATATGTCCCCCTTAATCAGTGCAACATGGCTTCCCGGTTTTTTGTGTGTGTGTTGATTGCTTTTTATCTTGGTCTCAGGCCTGTCAGAAAGATATCCAAATGCTCAATTAGTCATTCTGTTCACCCTCTACTTGCTTGGATATGATTAACCCTTTCCTCTCAGCCTCATATTCAGAGCTGAAATACTGTATGCAGTGTTGTGTCCCCTCTGTTCTCCCTTTGCCTTCTCCTCATGTCCCGTTCATGTCTCCTCTTGTCCCTTCTTGTCTCCTCTTGTCTCCTCTTGTCCCGTTCATGTCTCCTCTTGTCCCGTTCATGTCTCCTCTTGTCTCTCTGTCCCGTTCATGTCTCCTCTTGTCTCCTCTTGTCCTCTGTCTCCTCTTGCTTGTCCCGTTCATGTCTCCTCTTGTCTCCTCTTGTCTCCTCTTGTCCGTTCATGTCTCCTCTTGTCCGTTCATGTCTCCTCTTGTCTCCTCTTGTCCCGTTCATGTCTCCTCTTGTCCCGTCATGTCTCCTCTTGTCTCCTCTTGTCTCCTCTTGTCCCGTTCATGTCTCCTCATGTCCCCTCTTGTCCCGTTCATGTCTCCTCTTGTCCCATTCATGTCTCCTCTTGTCCCGCTCATGTCTCCTCTTGTCTCCCGTTCATGTTCTTCATTCCTGTGCTGTTAGAGGCTTGTTTGTGCAGCCCTTTAAATAGCCCCACCAGAAGGATTTCTTTCTGTTCTTCTTTCTTGTGTTGTGTCATTTTCATCCTCACTTGAATAACTTCATTTATACAACCAACACAATTGATCACGTGTGCACATTTCAAATAGGCTCACACCCTGGAGAACAACACTGCTTTATCACTCCGGTTTTGTCAAACACAAGAAATTGATTTGTTACCTGTAAAAAAAAAATATATATATATACATATTTTGTTAGCACAAAAGTCTCATAATTCATCAGTTTTTTTGTAGGAATTTGTAGAAATGAGGCTCTGGATGAGCCCATCTGGTTCACACATTGCGCTTCCTTCTCTCTCACATAAGTCCAGTCCAGACGCACTCAGCAATGTTGCCTGGCTTTATTTACATTGCATGACTGCAACAACTTGACTGCCGGACAGCTCCTCCATTGAAGATGCAAAGCCCTCCGATGTGTCTGATGCATTTTTGTGGCTTGGATGGTGTCGGTTGGCTATGTGCCTGCACCTCTGCCCTCTGAGAAAAAGCAAGTGTTTCATATTCTGCTGACTGTCTTGTGGTGAGTGACTGATCTCGCACGGCACGCAACTCGGCCCTGTCTCGCTCCTCGCTCTGCCTCTTCGGTTCTGTGTGCACAGCAAATATGGCCGCCAGCTCCTATGTCCTAAACTCTGTGGCTCCTGTTTGTTCACCTGGCGCCAAACACATACACACACACACACACACACACACACACACACACACACACGTCAGATGAGCATCCCACCTTCCAGCCCATCACCCCTGACAGTGTTTGGTCAGTGAAGGGAGTGCTGTTTCACTTGAACACAACCAATCCCCCCCCCACACACACACACACACACACACACACACACACACGCACACACCACCCGCACACACACACACACCACCCGCACACACACACACACACACACACACCACACACACACACACACACACGCACACACACACACACACACACACACACACACACACCACACACACACACACGCACACACCCACACACACACACACACACACACCCACACCCCCCCCCCACACACACACACACACACACACACACACCTCCCTTTGGGTATGGCTGGACTCAGCTGTGACTCTGTCAATACCCATTGACTTCAGCCACCCGCGTGCGTGTGTGTGTGTGTGTGTGTGTGTGTGCGTGTGTGTGTGTGTGCGTGTATGTGCTGCTCGACTGCTATTTCTTCCACCAACTACTTTTCAATTGTAAACTCCTACAAATTCTGGCTCACTCATCTCGAGTAGCTCTGGATTGCTGCTTTGCAACAAAAAAAAGTCATCACTGATGTCAGCCTAGAGTGTCAGCTCTCTTGCATATAGAGACCGAGTATGAGGCGCTTTTTGAAATATCACATGGCCCATTCTCTGTATTAATTAATAGTAAGTGTGTCAGAGTGAGGATTTTTGTATTGTTCTGTTGATTGCGGTATGGTTTGAAATTAGGGCTGAGGTTAGCTTTGTCTAATCTCTGTCTAGACCAGTATGCTGAAGGACAGTGGTATAAACCAGTGTAAAACCAGCTTTGTTCAAGAACAGATACTGCCCCAGGAGAACACAGGGAGATTTTTGGAACAATTACCCCATAACAGGTTATGCTCTGTATTTACACAAAATCTGCAGAGCCCGCTGTGTTGCATCTTGAATTGATTGTGGAGAACTCATTAATCATGCAGCTGACATTTCCACATCACAGAGTTTATGTGGAAAAGATTCCAGGGGTTGAAGAAGTTATTGTATTCCATCTTTCATGGTAGAAAGTTGTCTTCACACAAACTGTGTCCAGAGGTACGCACATGTGGGCCCTCTGTGGGTTCCCCCTGTGGTGTCCGTAGTACGAGCTGTTGTGGTCTTTGCCACAGTTCTTCAAAGTGGCGTTCTGCGTGTTTTTGACCTGACATCTGACGTCTCGATCGGTACGACGTAAAAGGAGAATGTTGAAGACTCTATTTGTTTGTGTGAGCCCATGTTACAATGGGAGCGTTGACTGAAACCTTTTAATATCCTCCACCTGTGTGTGCTTGTGCCTTGAACAACGAGACACAAAATGAAACGGCAGTTATTTCCACCGATGCGCTTACACTGCCCACCCCTCGGCTGGGCCATAAAGAGAGAGAGCACTGTGTGTGTGTGCATTCCCCATGCCCTTTGTTCTGCCTGTTTGGCCTGGCCAGCTGACCCGAGAAGAGCCTGGAGGTTGATGGGGTCAAACAGATGTGACGCTCTCCTCTTTTGAAGTTCTGCACAGCTCACAGCACAGGGCTGAGACTGTGGTCAATTATTAAATCTGAAGTGTAGTTCGTCTCTTAAGGCCTCAGTTATGGGTGATCTGGAAAATGGTAGAGATATGGGGTAGGTCACACGCTCTCTATATTTGAGACAAGCAAAGGCTAACTATCTTTGAATGGTTTTGAAGTATCTTTTAGAAAAGGTCGTCCGCATTCTAATTCTGACTTTTATTTCAATAATTCAAGAGTCTCTGCCTTCGGCAACATGTAATTGTCACGGCGTTTCTGCAACTCCTCAGTCTTGACTTTGACGGCTGAGGTCTCCGGAAATTTGCGTTGCATTCAAATGAAGCATGGAAAGATGCAAATCAAGGCAATTCCCCCCAACACACACTGCCACTAACACACTCCCGTTCCCCCCAACACACACTAACACACTCCCATTCCCCCCAACACACACTGCCACTAACACACTCCCGTTTCTTGACTCTATCAGTTGGTTCAGATTCCTCAGATTTGTGTAGTACATGGCGTGGCTTTGCCAGAAAGGACAGGCAACTCCCTATATGCACAGACCAGGTCTGGGTTGAGCAACCAATACGATATCATTATACCACATCATGTAGTCAGCACAACAGCAAGACTAAGTGATTTCAAGTCAAATGAAGCATCTTGTGTATAAATGTGTATGAATTGTATAAATTCTATCTGACCACCAATAGTCAGATGTACTTGGAGCACATGAAGAGCGTGCTTCTTTTTCAGGGGCCCTGTTTTAATTGGATAGGCTGATCAGAGATTTGTTTAGCTGGCACCTCCGAGTCATGCTGAGTTCTTGGGTTTCGTGGCCTTGGCATTTGTGCGTCGGGCACTAAGTTTTGCCAAGGTCAACCCGCTCGCTCGCTCAGTAATCCTGCCAGCCCTCCTATTTTCTGTGTCTGCCTCAGACCTAAAGAGATGACACCCCTGGTTTCTGATACTAATCCCCTTGGCCTGGCAAGGAACCCTGAAGGCATCCATTCATTACTGGAGCTTCAAACGAATCCTCCTCAGTCATGGGAGTCCCCCGCTTATCTGTTAGCGTTCGCTCGCTCGCTCCCGGGCCAGCACGCTTCCTCCATAGGAGCGCTTGTTCTGTTGCAAACCCTCCCTGTCCTGCAGCTTTGTGCTGTGCAGGCTGACACTTCTGAGATAGCTGGGGACAAAAAATTGTAGCCAAGACTCTGAGAGGACTATCAGCCCAGAACAATGGGCTGTTTTATAAAGGGGGTGATTCAGACACGGGGCAGTGGTGAGTGGGATGGCTCCAGTGCACATATCATGTCTGAAAGGTTTTTTTTTTTTTTAAGTTGTTATTTGGTTCATTTTGTTTCAACCAAGCTATCTTATCAAAAGCTGACTGATATTCAGCCTGCACCTGATCTCTGCCTCTGAGCTTGGTAATCACCCAAAGCTGTGGAACTGAGCAAGCATGTCATTTGAAACCCTGACTCAGAGCTGCTGAGATGCAGTCAGGAGAGAGTTAAGATACACACACCCCCCCCCCCCCCCCCACACACACACACACACACACACACACACTCTTTATCTGCTGGCTTGAATAATGCTGAGCCATGGTGCCCTGATGCCATGACAACCGATGAGCAGTTGGGAAATAAAACGAAGGCTCTGTGTGCTCTCCGAGCGCCCACTGAGGCAGCCGTGGGTGGGGGCTAAGAGAGGGGAGAGTTTGGGGCACAGCGAGGAAGAGAGGACCACAGAGAGGAAGTAAACACTGATAGAGCATCAGATGCACACAACAACCACAAGAAAGAAAAAAGAAAGAAAGACATAAGCCCAGAAGAAAAAAGAGAGAGAAAGAATGAAGGAACGCGTGCAAGGGAGAGCAAGAGAAATGGAAGCAGATTAAGCAGGCAGGCAGGGTGCAGGGAGGCTCGTTGTTACACCGTAGTATTGCATCAGTCCAGCAGGGATGCTCACATTGCAGGATGACATCACCAAGCCAGCGCTGCAAACAAACAGGAGCCCTGAGCAGACTGCCACCCTCTAAGACGGGTAGAGATAGGGCATGGGCGGGGGGGCAGACTGCCACCCTCTAAGACGGGTAGAGATAGGGCTGGGGGGGGGGGGGGCTGGGGGGGCAGACTGCCACCCTCTAAGACGGGTAGAGATAGGGCTGGGGGGGGGGGGGGCTGGGGGGGCAGACTGCCACCCTCTAAGACGGGTAGAGATAGGGCTGGGGGGGGGGGGGGCAGTGGCTATGTAGGAACAGCCGCCTCTCCAGCTGGCCCTATCAGAATTCTCCTGTCCCAAGCTGATGAGTTTACAGAGGCATGAAGGGAGGCAGGGTGGGGTGTGGGGGTGTTCTACTCTTTAACACTTCAGATCCACTAGGAAATCTATAAAGAGATGTATATAATATATAATATAATACTTATATTATATAATAAAACATATTATACTTAAATATTCAAGCAATACAGCAAGACAATCGGTCTTCTATAACGTCATCAGTAGTAAACAATACTCATGTGCTATAACATACTTGGCTGTGATTGGCCAGTGAGCCCAGTGCGAGACCATGGAGTAAGGTATCTTGCGCATGACAGGCAGACCCAGAGGGCAGGTGAAGATACAGACAGAAGCAGTCAAAATGAGATTTGTTGCCGCTCCTCTGGCGGCCCAGCGATGCGACGGTCCATCGGGATACCCCACCGGTTGACTACTGCAATGTAGTCTTTTCACGGGCCTTCCTAAAAAAAGACCATCAAACCGCTTCAGGTGAATACATTCTACTTTTCTTTTCTATGTTGATTTAGTTTCCTTTTTGAACTCTTTATTTGTCTATGCTCTTCGATCGGCTCACTTGTATAGCACTTTTATATACCAATGTGTATGAATTGCTATAGAAATAAGTCTGCCTTGCCTCTGGTGGCAGTGTTTGGAGATGGCCGTTGCACGTTCATTTAGCATAGCTGTGGGTCTTCGAGTAGTGTCTTAATGTCCATTTGTCTCTGCCTATCTCAGTATCTCTACTCTACTCCACAAAATCATACTTTTGTTGGTGGGTGAATACAAAACATGGCTGAACGCAGTGAGACGTGTTCCAGACAGTATGGCTAATCGTTTAACTCCAATCAGAGCGTACATTAGCCAAGACACATGACTCCCAATGAGTGCTGCCTTCTCCTCTTGTTCAAAGTGGTCCTGACCGGGGGGGGGGGGGGGGGGGGAAGCAGATGAAATCAAAGCATATGGGGAAACTCATGATCCTTTGACAGGGCCTTAAGCTAAATGCTCCTGATTGACTCGGTTCTGCCCATTTTATCTCTATACACCAAAGCAATTCACTGCAAAAATGATATGCACTCTTTCTGAAGTCATGACACAGATACAGTACATACCCACACTGGCATAGAGAGTGCAACACACACACTGACCTTTTCTTCTTTCTTAAGCAGCGTAGACTAGTGGACTGAGTGCCATTTAACCACATGCAGCATGCATAGGGCCCCTCCAGATGTCCTGTGAAGCAGTCAGCCCATGGGTTCTGCCTCAGAGAAGCGCCCTGTATGGCTTATGTGGGCACTTCTTATATCACATACCCAAAGAGAGACGACACCACTCTGATGAGCACTGCAAAAAAAGAAAAAGGTGACCCTCTTGTCATGACTAATTTACTATATATGCACAGAGGAGGATGTGGGCCGGGACAACCTGTGGCGAGCACCGGTTTAATCTCACACAATGACTTTAACAGGAAACTAATTATATTACTACTTTCAGATTTCAACACCTTCGTCGTCATGCATAATGTATAAGGACCAGTTCGAGGCATGTTATGTAAGAGTGCCTCTATTTTGTGAGTGTGTGTGTGTGTGCTCCAGTGTCTGAGTTTGGCTGGAAACCATAAAGCAGCCTATTCAACTCCACTGTGAAATTGTACTTTCCACTCTAGTTACTGCAGTCGCACAAAATGCTAGCAAAAAAAAAAAAACCTGGGTCTCCAGATAATCAGCTCAGAAATGGGACAGTGTCAGTGTGGTCAGTCACACAGAGCTTGTCATCGTCACATCAGCATTCAGCAGAGCACCACCCCTTCTATTCTCCAATCTACAGGTCTACACTCAGAGCGCGCCCATTTATTTATATATTTTCTCCCATAATTTTGACATTTTTTTCTATATTCGAGCATCGATTAGTTTGGTCTTGTAGCCAGGCAGATTAGCATCTCTACCCTGTGCATACTATATCTGACCTGTAAACATAAGGCAATTTGTGCTTCTGCGTGTAAGGAAAGCTTCAAAAAGTGATAAGCAGCGATCAACATAGGAGAGGACAGAGACAACAAGGGACTAGTTTTAGGTGAAGCACTGATTTATCTACATCAGGTCACACACGTCCCTATTGTCCTGTGGCGCAGGATAGTAGCCATGTTTGAGGATGGGGATGTAGGACCTGCAGCCTGAGATTAAAGATGACATATTTCTATGGATGAGGGATGGTATGACCATTTTTGTGGCAGAATGTTGACATTGGATCATGATTGAACACTGCTCCAAAGAGGTCAAATGAAGAAATATAAATGAGTTATTTGTGTAGCTATTACCTGATGAAAGTGACAGCCAGCTGTCAGAAAGAATACATCGGGGTTGCTGATTTCTTGAAATGAATCTATGTATGAGAGTGCAGATTCCAAACCTGTGTGCTGTGATTTATTTTCTCTACGAGCCACTGCATTTCTGCAGACGCTTGGTTCCCATGGTCACCACACCTACACTGGTGCCCCATGGCCCCTTAGGTAAGCTGAGCAAGCAATGAGCTGCCTCACTGTAGCAAATCACACTGAAAGATATCCACAATGCCAACTCTGATTAAGGGGAAATCTAGGTCAATTTAGGGTCATTTATGCAGTTTGCAAACAGTCACCAATGTAATTATGCGTATGTATTGTGTGGTGTGTGATGAATTTGATTTTTTCCGATTGCTGTGTCCCAAATACATACCGCACAGCAAATCATGTGTTTCCCATAGCGCTTAGGGATTATGGCTGGATAGCACATCAGCTTCCTCATCATTGTTAAGGGCCCATCTGTCCTCTAGGCCAGTCAGGCACACACACAGACAGCTGCAATTAAGCAAGTTTGACACACTTGACAGATAGACTCCATGTATCAGGCACAAGCCATCTGGGTATTTCTTCACTGAGTCTTCCTTGTGTTGCATTAAAGAGATTCATGCATTGTCATTGTCACCCACCTTCCACACGAATGTGGGGGGCGGGTGGGCTCTATTGACAGACAGGTCAAACAAATGAGCAGAGCGAGGACACGGGCAAGAGGGGTAGAGTAGGGTGGAGCGAAGAACAGATTGGTTGTCTGTTCAGTGATTGTTGTCTGAAACTGGCCACCAACCTACCTCTCCCATTTCAATTAATTTGCCATTAGTGGGGGACACAACCACCTCTGTTTCACTAGACAATTGTATGTAAATAGTTTGCATCATTTAAATATGATAATGCCTGGTTGTTGTTCAAAGTTGGAGGCTTTGAATTTTGAACCTGTTACTTGATGTGTTCATAGAAACTGGATTTGCAGTGTTCGCTAAGTGGGTGGACGGAGTGGAAGTCGTGTTCAGAATTTAGCAGAAGCCTCTTGCATATTATCTTCAGTCCTTCTGCTGTCCATCCCTTTGTCCCTCTTAGTAACTGTTCGGCCAATTGAATGTTAACTTCCGCTTTCGTTGCTTGCTCATTGGCTTGGTAGGAACACACGGCTTCTAAAAAAATGGAAATACAGACCCTTTGGCAACAGAGTTGAAGTAGCACCGGTGTTCCATTGGTTCCCAAATCTGGAGCCTGCGTGTTGCACAGTATCTAAGCTCAGCAAACGATCGCGAGGAGGGACATACCATTACAGGCTGAAATAGGGGGAATGATAAATGATGTCACTACATGCACAATGATATTGCTTCAATTCACCAACAAAATACTGGAAAATAACCCCCGTGTGTTATCATCTTTGTTATTGCCAACAGAAAGTCCAAGTGTTAGAAACTGCAGCTTGCTGTTCATGAGATATATTTTCCATGCATCGTTTTTGCATTCCGTTGCCCCTGTGTTTCTGTGAGAAAGTGGTTTATGCGAGATGATATGAAAGGTTGCTGCTTAGTCTTCGTGCACTTAAAATGATGACTACTGTTTCATCGCGAAAGAGCGGGGTAGATAGTAGAGCTGGCATCTACTTTCTGTTCTGTAGGACTGTTAATTTTTTATATATGCTTGAACAAGTCCCGCAAGAACAGTGAAGCCTGGTGCTTTGACATAGGCTACTCCACAGAAGGCTACATATGTATTCTGAAGCAGGGATTTCAGATCGCAGTTCAAGTTGAGTTGAGCAAACCACGGTAGCTTGTATAGATAGATAGCTGTATTAAATCAGTCAGAGGTTTTGTACGTTGGACATTCGTCCATGTCCTCGCTTTCTGATCATCCGGAAAGAAAGATATAAGCTTGTCATTTGACATCGAAGTCAGACAATGTACAATACAGTGTGGAATACGGAGAAAGAAGACAATGACTGGCGAGACGTGATGATGCCATACTCAACAGAATTAATCTTTTACATTGAAATGGACCAACCACCAGGTACTTTTGTGAATATATTGTATATTTCATTTTATTTTAAGTATCATGTGTTGTCTTAAGATTCACCGCTGCAAACTTTTAGACATAGCCTACGCTTGGGTCCGTGCAGGCAGCAGGAAGGGGGTTCACAGAGCTGCAGCCCATAGTCTACTGTCTATTCTACAATACTGCTAGCAGTATTTTTCCAGTAGCAGAAAAGTGAATGACCCGATAATGTTAAGACTCAGCCTCAGCTTTCGTTCATCTTTTTCCACATATATGCTGGCTGCCGCTAACCAGGTTAGCGTCACCCCCAGTCCGTGTAAAATCCTCACTTTCAAGGATGCTCTATTATCATGTTTAGCGTTGACATTGTCCGTTTTACTTTGGTGAAGTGTTACACTTACACCTTGATGTAGCTCGAGGTGATGATGGCATAGCCAACTATCGGTGATTCAGAAGTTGGATGTAAGTAGCACTATAGGCTATAACCAGAATGCCAGAGACATTATAGAAGCGCTAACTTGGAAGCAAGCATCTGCAATTGACACATTATTCTGTCATAAGAACGATACTGTGTGTCGAAGTGTCATATTAAACTCAACTTTTAAAATACTATCTAGTAGGTTTCCTTTTGTATAGAAGTAGTCTTCTCTGGGATATAACGAATAGGAAAAGATCGGGTTGCCTGTAGTTCTGTAGTTGCCTTTATGCCTGTCTTGGCTTTGTCGAAAATATCGGACAGTTTTCTGCATATGCTTTCACACGGAAAAGCACCAATCAGGCAGACTTTTAGGAGGCATAATGTCAGTTCATTCATTCATTCATTTATTTAAGCAGGTCCCCTGACGTAGCACAGTGGCACAGTGGCCGGCTAGTGGCTTTGTTCTCCCCTAATATGTCCTATCCCGTATTCGCCTGTTGCACACAGAAAAACCTTTGCGCTGTCTTTAATTCATACTATTGTAATCGTCATATTTTGTCACTTTCCCGAAATGAATGCCGAACGAATGAATGCCGGGGGATTGAGAGAGGTTAGCGATGGGTCGTGTAAGTAGAAAATAACCCTCTGTTGATAGCACCTGATTTTGTCCTGTTTAAACATTTCCATTAACGTTAGCTTGACGCATTCATCCTAAGAACTTGATCTGTTCGCAGAGAATTTTAAAGTATCATATTAACCCCCCTCCGCCTGTCCAATTAATGTCGCAGCTGTAAAAGAGTGCAATAATAACTGTAGCCCGCAGCTGTTGTTATTCAGTTTTTTCGCTATATCCGTCATGTTCTTGTTACAGCTGTTGTAGAAAGTAACCTTTTGCTGTAGGCCAGTCGGATGGTTGGTAGCCTACTGAGCAATCGGGAGTCCGCATTTTACATGCACTCAATGGTACATCTTCAAAAGGCTTCCTTGCTGAAGGTTTTTTTTCACGTTGATGTCTGTAGAAATGCCTATGTCGTCAGTAATGGGGTGACTTTTTTTCTTTCTTTTTGTCAGTAGTCTTTCAGGGTGATGTCATTGGCTAGAGAGTCTTTGTGTAGGAGGCATCTAGACATGACAAAGGATAATTACTCCAGAGCTTTAGCTGTCCCATAAATGAGCGATGCAAGACCGGTTTATATGTGTGCATATATGCATTTCTGCAAGGAAAGATATTCACATCTTTAGGCTCTATAGACCCACTGAGTGCATGTCATGCCTTAGATGCACCAGCAGAGAAATGCTTGGCAGAGAAATGTCACATATCAAGTTTTGAAAAAAACCTAATGTAGCAGCTTGAACGGTGATATTAAATAAGAAAGTGGTGTGTCTAGATTATATGTTACAACGCATGATGTAATGTTCGAAATATTGACACGTGAAACACTGTGTCAGTGTCATAATCATTGTCTCTTTGCGAAGGGATCTTGTGTGGCTTGGAAAAGTCTGGAAAAAAAACTTTCAGGTTTTGGATGTGCTCCCACAGTTTCCTCAGCACTGAACACCACCCATGGCCCTTCCTCTGCCTGGCCTGCGTGTTCAGGGTGCACACTGCTGGCCAGGGAGCAGAACGCGCCGTAAGGTGCTGTGCTAGGGGGCAGGTGCTCAGGCAGCGCAGGGGGCTCTGGTGGGGGTACGACACACACACACACACACAGTAAGGCAGGAGAGTCAGGCAGGATTGGCAACAACATTGGGCGTCACACGTGAGTGTGCTTAAAGGTTTTTATGAAGTGGACGGATAAAGATCTTGCATTTCTTATTCTTTTGAATGTACACTTATTCATTTTCATACCCCTGTTATTTCCTTCTCACACACACGGGCACGCACAAGCCTGCGTGTCCAAACCAGCGTTATTGTGTTATCTCGGCATCTACTCCGCCACCCATTCATAATATCAAGCCAGCTAGGCTGGAGGACACCGAACCATCTGCCTAGAGGGAGAGATTGAGTGATTTGAGCTTGGAAGAGAGGGAGAGAATGAAAGAGAAAGAGGATGACCATCCCTGCAGATGTACATCAGAATATTTATTAAGCAGGAGTTGAGATGAGCAGGCTAAAGGTACTTGTTATGCTTGAGCACATTGGTCAATGCGCAGACCAACTGTGACTTCAATTCAGTTGACATAACCTTTTATACTATTATTTGACTCACTGCACTCTCCTCTTAAACGATAGTGTCACTGCAGAGACAAATAACATCTAAACTGCTGGAAGCAGGGATGAAGAGGTCATGTTCCTAATATAGCACAGTGAAATATGACATTACAGTTCAACTGCATCACCAATAAGTGAGCGGTCAATGTTGTGAAATGCGTCAGTCATGTGACCAGCCCAAAGTACACCAAAGTACACCAAGCACCAGCCAAAATTACATTACTTTGGCGCGAGCCACCATGTGCAAGCATAAACTCCTGTAAGTGTGTGTTGTGCGTGCGTATGCGTGCATATTAGTGTGTCTTCCGCGTGGTGGCTTTGTTTGCATGGCATTGGTACGAGACACAGAGGTGTTGTAACTGCCCCAGGGGAAAGTTGGTCTGGGAGCGTGCCCACCAGGCGGTTACTCCCAGTAGCCTGTGTGTGTGTGTGTGTGTGTGTGTGTGTGTGTGTGTGTTGTGTGTGTGTGTGTGTGTGTGTGTGTGTGTGTGTGTGTGTGTGTGTGTGTGTGTGTGAAACGGGGGCCGTGCTGGAGGAGGGGGTGGGTGGTCGCGGTGGTGCTCATAGGAGCAATGGGCTGAACCTCTACCAAAGAATTCCACTACATTTGTGGAAAACTTCAAATCTATTTTCATCCCCAGTGCTAAAATTGGGACATGATGGACTGTGATGTCATGGACTGAGTGTTCTTAAGGCTCATTTGTGCGGTGAAAACGTCTCGTGTCTTTGGTGCTATGTCTTTGTCCAGTCAGGAGAGACACTGCGTCTCTGAGCCAGTCAAGGCTTTGTGGTCTATACAGTGCTCAGGCTTCACATCTACATAGGTAGAGAGAGAGGTGTGTGTGTGTGTGTGTGTGTGTGTGTGTGTGTGTGTGTGTGTGTGTGTGTGTGTGTGTGTGTGTGTGTGTGTGTGTGTGTGTGTGTGTGTGTGTGTGTGTGTGTGTGTGTGTGTGTGTGTGTGTGTGTGTGTGTTGTCTGCCTTGTGGCTCTTGGTGTCATGGTTATAGGACGAGTAGTTTGGACGTGTCTCTCGTTCGTTCTGTCATTGCCACTGGCCCCGACCCCCACACTCCCTCTGTCTCCACTGCCCAAGCTCTTACTGGACGCATGGTGGCTTTGGAAGTACATGAAATACATGAATCTTTCTCTTTCTTTCTTCCTTTCTTTCTTTCTTTCTTTCTTTCTTTCTGTCTTTCTCTCCAATCCATCATCTAGTGTGGCTGCATGCTACCTGTCCTTTAGTGCACGCAATCCATGCCTTCGTTTGGTCTCCCTTCTTTCACAGTAGGAAATGTTTCAGTCTTGCCGTGGCGTGTGCGTGGCGTGTGTGTGTGTGTGTTTATGTTTATGTTTCTAAGGCACGCACTCATTTGGGGGAAACGTAGCCGTGAGGCAGGGGGGCTTTTCCGTAGACAAAGATGTGAGCTTTATCTCCGTTCCTGCTCAGGTGTGTGAGACGGACGGAGGGACGGAGGGAGGGACGGAGGGAGGGAGAAAGAGGCTGCGATCTCTCTCCTTTGGCTCCGTGCAGACTCACTGACTTGATGTATGATGATGCTGCTGGTGGAGAGGGGGATAGTGGGAGGGGTATATCCTCCCCCCATGCACCATTCCCAGAGGATTTCTCTCTTTCTCTCCCTCCCTCCCTCCCTCCCTCCCTCCTTCTCCCTTTCTTTTCTCTGCGTCGTCAGAGACAGAGGTGTGTGTGTGTGGCCACCTCCTCTGCGCTCCCATTGGCCGGTTGTCTCTCCATTCAGAGCGGTGCAGGAGGGAGCAGCGCAGGCAGATTTAGCTTCTGAGCGTCTCGTCCTCGGCCCTCAGTCTCACACAGGCAACCGAAGAGAGAGGAACGGAGGGGGAGAGAGAGCGAGAGAGAGGGGGAGAGAGAAAGAGAGAGAGAGGGAAAGAGAAAGAGAGAGAGAGAGAGAGGAGTGGAGTGGATTACAGACGGACAACAGGCAGGAAGTCCACATGCAGCTGAAAGAGAGTCCAGAAGAGGATGGTAGGACTGACATTGTTTTCTTTCTTTCTTCCTCTCTTCTTTCCTTCCCCTCCCTCTCTCTCTCTCTTTCTTTGTTACTTTCCTCCTCCTCTCTTTTCTTCTCTCGTGTTATTTTTCCCTTATTGTCTTTCCTCTCCTCTTTTGGCTGTTTTATCTTATTGGGATTTTGTGCAAAGAAGGACTTGAGCTGTTGGACATGTCCAGCCATGTCCAGCCAAGTCAGTGAAGAGTGTGTGTGTGTGTGTGTGTGTGTGTGCGCCTAGTTGCGTGCATGTCTGTGAAGCCTCAGGCATGCAGTCAGTCTGGATACATCTGTTTAGCGTGAATTAAACCTGGCTAAATGCTGGGCTTGAGCGTGTGTGTGTGTGTGTGTGTGTGTGTGTGTGTGTGTGATGTGTTGACATGGTGTGTGTGTTGTGTTGACATGGTGTGTGTGTGTGTTGTGTGAGAGTTTGTGCATGCTCCGCTCCGCTCCGGCTGTGGTTTCAGTCACTTCTCCTGATCTCTAGTGCCTGTAGTGAGAGGGAGTAGACCCACGGGGTCGGGGGGTGATCAGATTCCTGCTCCTCTGGGTCCGAGAGCCCGTCTCGTCGATGCTCTCAGCAGGAGAGGCAGCAGGAGCTGTATCAAGCATCTGTACAGGGGCTGTATCAAGCGTCAGGGGCTGGATCAAGCGTCTGTACAGGGGCTGTATCAAGCGTCTGTACAGGGACTGTATCAAGCGTCTGTACAGGGACTGTATCAAGCGTCTGTACAGGGGCTGTATCAATCGTCTGTACAAGGGCTGTATCAATCGTCTGTACAGGGGCTGTATCAAGCGTCTGTACAGGGGCTGTATCAAGCGTCAGGGACTGTATCAAGCGTCAGGGGCTGTATCAAGCGTCTGCTGTGTCCCTATTCCCCATGTGTTCATCTTCTCACCACACTTCGCATATTTAGAGCCATTCCATGAATTTCAAGTTTCCTGAATGCATTCCAAGTGTAATTTCTGTAATTATTATGCTAATACATGACGTCCTGTTCATGTGTACATCTGCCTGCACTGTCATGCGGGCCGGCATCCGTAGGGATTTAAAGGGACGGGGTCTTTTTATAATGCTTTTTTAATGTGGGCCAGCTTGGGACACACAAACACACACACACACACACACACACACACACACACACACACACACACACACACTGGTGAATGTTGAATGCCGCTCTCATTCCCCTCTGCCACACGTCCTTTCTCATGCTAATATCCATTTAGTGAGGCGTCCTAATTTGTCTGCACGCTTCGGGTCGCGCGGGTGTGCGTCAGGGTAGGGGACACGGGGGGGCGGGGGGGGTGGTGAGGGGACCCAGGCTAGAGGTGGTGTCGTCTGGTTTGGACAGCTGGAGGGGGGGGGGGGGGGGGGGAAATCACCCCTTCCCCTCATGTCATTGGAGTTTGAGAGCATCTGACTCGGAACTATTCCCTGTGTCAGCTCTGGCCGAGATTGCCATGATTGTAAAAATCACCCTGCTTTTTCAGTCAGGAAAGATGCAGATGTGGTGTGCTGTATGCTGGAGGTTGCCAGTTATGAAGCATTGTGTGGAGAGGAGAGGAGAGGAGAGGTAGAGAAAAAGAGAGGGAGGGAGAGCGCAGTTGTGCCGGGGTTCCTTTGTTCTGCGCTGGTCTCCTGCATGATGTTCTAGCACAGCGTAGCACTCTCGCTCTGTCTCCTCCCTCTCTCTCTCTCTCTCTCTCTCTCTCTCTCTCTCTCTTCTGTCCATATCTCTTATCTCATAGACAGCTGAGTGGGAGTGTCCTGTCCAGCCCACACTCAGGTGCTGTGGATCTCCTTGGGCAGACTCAATGTCCCTGGTTCCTCTACAGTGGTACTGGTGCTGAGTCTGTTAGTTAGTGTATGGAGCTCAAGCAACATCACTGTCTAATGTCCCTATTGGCCATGATGGCCCAGTGTGTTGGTGTCTGTCACTGTGAATGCTTGATGTGGAGGAATGGATAGATGGATAGATGGCTGTGTGTATGAGATGAGTGGGGGGAGGGAGGTGTTGTGTAAACAAAGGCGTGTGTGTGTGTGTGTGTGTGTGTGTGTGTGTGTGTGTGCGTGGTTGAGGGGGTTAATTGTTTTGTTGTAGCTCCTTTGTGTTTAGCTGGTGAACGCTAGGGTGGTCTACGCTACTGACAGCAAAAGGAGCGTGTTTCCTGTCTTCCACTTCACTCATCCCTTTTATCCTTCTACTCTCCTGTGATCTGTCACTCCTCCCCTCTCCTCTCTCCTTCCTCATTACCTTCCTCCTCTCCTCTCCTCTCCTCTCTTCCATCCTGCCATCTGGTTGGTTGATGTGTTGTTCAACACAGAGAGATATGACGTTACCGTTACGAACCGTTGGACAAGAATTGAGGTCTTAGCCCCACCGTCCCTGCACCTGCCTTTTAACTTCTCCATACAAGAGCAGAGAGAGAGAGAGAGAGAGAGACAGCTCCTATCTATCTGTTGGAAAGAGAGAAGGAGGGAGAGAGGAGAAGGAGAGAGAGAAGGAGAGGGGAGTTCAGCTCCTATCTATCTGTTGGAATGAGAGAAGGAGAGAGAGAGGGAGAGAGGAGAAGGAGAGAGGGAGTTCAGTTCCTATCTATCTGTTGGAATGAGAGAAGGAGAGAGGGAGAAGGAGAGAGGGAGGAGGAGGAGGAGGAGAAGGAGGGGGAAGCCCACGCAGGCATTTCCCTTTTCTCTTGGCAGGCTGCTGCTCTGCTCTGCTCTGCTCCTGAGCTGCTCAATGGGGCTTTGTGACGAAGTGAAATACATCAACCCTCTCTCTCTGTGTGTGTGTGTGTGTGTGTGTGTGTGTGTGTGTGTGTGTGTGTGTGTGTGTGTGTGTGTGTAATTACACATGCATAGTGCGCAAGAAGAGTGTACTTAGGGTTTGGATATTTCTTCGCATAGGCACTTGTTGCCTGACCCCCACCTCTCCTCCCCCCCCCCCCCCCCCCCCCCCGATCTCTCTCAGCTAA
>NC_045161.1:1960772-1973272 GCF_900700415.2 Clupea harengus | reverse complement strand
CACCCACACACACACACACACACACACACACAGACAAACACACACACACACACCCACACACACACACAGACAAACACACACACACACACAGACAAACACACACACACACACACACACACACACACACTCCACTTCACACACACACACACACACACACGTACACACACACACTCCACTTCACTCACAGGCCATGTGTTCAACTCCACACGCATGGCCCTTCACACAAATGAAATGTTTAGGAAAAAGGAAAAAGGGACTTCACTTCATCATGAAAAGATATTTGAAATGGTGCTTTCTGCTCTTTTTCACACCCACTGATGTGTCCTGGTTTGGCCAACAGGAAAGGTGGGAACAACAAGCTCATAAAGATCTACCACCGGGATGGGAAGTACGGCTTCTCGGACCCCCTGACCTTCGGCTCAGTGGTGGAGCTCATCAGCCACTACAGACACGAGTCCCTGGCTCAGTACAACACCAAACTAGATGTCAAGCTCATGTACCCCATCTCCAGATTCCAGCAGGTAAACACACACACACACACACACACACACCACACGCCCACACACACACACACACACACCACACGCCCACACACACACACACATATATGCACACACACACACACACACACGCACACACGCACACACACACACACATATGCACACACACACACACACACACACACACACGCACACACGCACACACGCGCACACACACACACACATATGCACACACCACACACACACACACACATGCACACACACACGCACACACACACACACATATGCACTCACCACACACACACACACACACACACACACACACACACACGGATGCATGCATGCTGGTCCAATACAAACCAGCCACTGATTCAGTTTTGTACACACACACATCCTCCTCAGCCTTTTCTCTCTCCCTCCTTTCACCTCCTCTGATCTTTCATTCATCCTTTCTTCCTGGCGAGAAAATGCTGAGGCAGCAGGTTTAGGTGGAGTGAAATACAGTCTGTCACTCAGAGCCACAGCCTCATACACGTACACACACACACACACACACACACACACACACCCCCACACACACACACCCACACCCCCACACCCACACCCACACACACACACACACACACACACACACACACACACACACACACACGTACACACACACACACACACACACACACACACAGGAGAGGGAGAAAAATAATCACATGTATTCACACTGCAGAGGATATATATTTTTTTTCTTTTTCCTCCTCATTCCACTCCCAGCACTGCTGGCATCTGTCCCACACACTCAGGTGTTCATTATTCAGAGGTCCACACACACACACACACACACAGACACTCACTCACACACACACACACACACACACACACACACAGACACACACACACACACAGACACACACAGACACACACACACACACACACACACACACACACACACATACACACACACATACACACACACACACACACACACACACACACACACACACACACACACACACACACACACACAGACACACACACACACACACACACACACATACACACACACACACACACACACACACACACACACACACACACACACACACACACACACACACACACACACACACACACACACACACACAGACACACACACAGACACACACACAGACACACACACAGACACACACACAGACACACACACACACACACACACACACACATACACACATACCAGCAGAATCCCCACTGCTTAGGGGACCTGCACTCTTATTAATGATTCCTGGAAAAAAATATCCCCGCACTGTAAGCAAAATCTACGGCACTGCGAGCAGTTTTCCTCGCCCCCGTACATCATGGTTCTCAGCAGTGAATATCAATAACACCCCCCCTCCCCCCCTCCCCCTTTCCCTCCATAGGACCAGCTGGTGAAAGAGGACAACATTGACGCTGTGGGGAAGAAACTGCAGGAGTATCACAATCAGTATCAGGAGAAAAGTAAAGAGTACGACCGGCTTTATGAGGAGTACACGAAAACCTCGCAGGTACTACAAACACTACAAACACCCCCTCTCTCTCTCTCTCTTCCTCATCTGTGTGTTGGGAGTCGCATGTTCATTATTCTCTGTGTTGTTTTCTGCGTGACAGGAGATTCAGATGAAGCGGACGGCCATCGAGGCCTTCAACGAGACCATCAAGATCTTCGAGGAGCAGTGTCACACACAGGAGCGCTACAGCAAAGAGTACATCGAGCGCTTCCGCCGAGAGGGCAACGACAAAGAGATTGAGCGGTGAGTCAGGCCACGAGCACGACCAAACTGGGTGCTAACAACAGCGTCGTAGGAATAGCATGCACGCGCTAATCGGGGGGCGACAGTGGTACAGGAGGTAAAGAAGTCGGTTAGTAATCAGAAGGTTGCTAGTTCGATTCCCCGTCGAAGTGTCCTTGAGCAAGACACTGAACCCCTAATTGCTCCTGATGTGCAGTGTGCCATCAGTGTAAAATGTGTATACATTGTAAGTCGCACATATGTAAGTCGCTTTGGATAAAAGCGTCTGCTAAATGAATGTAAAATGTAATCCATTAGTGTTTGTTTAGTAGTTCCAATGAGTGGCTAGCATCGATGCTAACCTCCTCCCCTCTGTCCTCCCATGCTGCTCCTCCAGGATCATGATGAACTATGAGAAGCTGAAGTCTCGGCTGGGGGAGATCCACGACAGCAAGGTCCGGCTGGAGCAGGACCTGAAGACCCAGGCCATGGACAACCGTGAGACGGACAAGAAGATGAACAGCCTGAAACCAGACCTTATACAGCTGCGCAAGATCAGGGACCAGTACCTTGTGTGAGTGTGGGCTTCAGGTCTGGAGGCATGGGGGGAGGGTGACGGGTGACTGGGACCCTGAGTGAGGGACCCTGAACCAGGCTAAATGAGGGAGAACCTGGGGGGTGGGTGTAGAGTGTGGCGGGTGGAAGAGGGAGCTGTTTCATATACAGTACATCACTGTAGGAGCGGCCATCTGTTTTCACTAGTGTGACTCTGTCTGAGGAGGAGGTGGTGCGTACTCACTGAAGACCTCTGAAGGCAGCTCAGAGCGTTAGGCCTGCTGCCTAGTATGGGGAGATTTATGCTCCATCCTAATTAAACATGGGAAGTTGATGTGGGATTCTTGTGGCCACATGGTGTGTCTGTTGTATCTACAGTATGTATGTGTGTGTGTTTGTTTTAGGAGGCACATATTTTTTCACATGTATCAATAGTAATTTTCCTGTTTTCTCTGTTCTGTCTCCCGCTCCCTCTCTCTCTCTCTCTCTCTCCCTCCCTCTCTCTCTCTCTCTCTCTCTCTCTCTCTCTCTCTCTCTCTCCCTCCCTCTCTCTCTCTCTCTCTATCTCATGATGCAGCTGGCTCAATCACAAAGGCGTGCGTCAGAAACGAATTAACGATTGGCTGGGGATCAAGAATGAGAACACAGACGAGTGAGTTGATTTACTGTGGGGCTTCCCTTTTTAGCCAACAGGTCTGCAGCACACAACCACCACACACTTCACACACACACACACACACACACACACACACACACACACACACATATTCTACAATCTCCAATACTAACACTAATCCGAACACTCCACACATGCACATTTGCCTGGTAACAGATGTGGCCCATTGAGTCACAGTACTAAGGTAGCTGTGGCTAATCTGCACAGGTGTACATTGGGAGCTCCATACTGTCTCATAGAGTGTGTGTGTGTGTGTGTGTGTGTGTGTGTGTGTGTGTGTGTGTGTGTGTGTGTGTGTGTGTGTGTGTGTGTGTGTGTGTGTGTGTGTGTGTGTGTGTGTGTGTGTGTGTGTGTGTTTAGGCGTATAGCCTGGCCTGTGTTCTAATCTATGTGGCCTGTTCTGTGTGTGCAGTGCCTACTTTGTGAGCGAAGAGGATGAGAATCTGCCCCACTACGACGAGAAGAGTTGGTTTGTGGGGGACCTGAACCGCACGCAGTCGGAGGATCTGTTACTGGGGAAGCCCGAGGGGGCCTTCCTGATCCGCGAGAGCAGCAAGAAGGGCTGCTACGCCTGCTCTGTCGTGTGAGTGTATACATACTCATCTCGCACACTAGTCATGTTATACCACCCTCAGTGTAGAGAAACTCTACTTCACCTATCATACACCACGCAGAATTAGAATACTGTAGTTAGTGGTGAATCAACTCGGTCACTCTACTTCACCTATCATACACCACGCAGAATTAGAATATTAGAATACAACACTTAGTGGTGAATCAACTCAGTCACTCTACTTCACCTATCATACACCACGCAGAATTAGAATATTAGAATACAACACTTAGTGGTGAATCAACTCAGTCACTCTACTTCCAGTTGCATGGTGGAGAATGTCTTCTCTTCATTAATGCATGTTTCTCTCTTCCTCTTCCTCTCTGGTTTCTCCTCCTTGTTTCTGGCCCGGTGCAGTGTGGACGGCGAGGTGAAGCACTGTGTGATCTACAGCACGCCGCGGGGGTACGGTTTCGCCGAGCCCTACAACCTGTACAGCAGCCTGAAGGAGCTGGTGCTCCACTACCACCAGACGTCTCTGGTCCAGCACAACGACTCGCTCAACGTGCGCCTCGCCTACCCTGTGTACGCACAGATGCCCTCCACGACGACGACGCAGCAGCAGCGCAGATGAAGCCTCTCCCTCCTCCCCAGACCTACCCCCCCCCCCCCCCCACCCCCCCCCTCCTCCCCAACCGTCCCCTTCCACCCCCCCCAGTGTGGGGTGTGCAGGGGGCCTGTTCAACCCCAAGGAGGGAGGGAGAGAGAGAGAGAGAGAAACTCTAAACACTTGCTGCGACACACACGTTAGCCACCTTGGAGTTATATATTTTTACGAGAACAATTTTTTTCGGAGGGCATTCTTTCTAAAGACTGCTTGATTTGCACAAGGAGAAAAGTTTAAAAAAGGTTTTAAATGTTTGTGAATGTGAAAAAAAAACAAAAAAAACAACAGAAGGACACAGAAGACCCGAGTTTCAGGTTGATCTCCCCCCCGCTGCTGCCTAAACTCCAGCTGGGACTTTTTCATTTTCTTTTTTTTTTTTCTGTGCTTTCGTCAGAATCACACCTTTTTTTAAAGCGTGGTTTGTTTCTCCACATATATATATATACTTTCTGTCTTTCCCCCTCTGTCATATTCATGCCTTTTTCATTCCTTTTGTCTTGTTTTGTTTCGCTCTCCTCCAGTTTGCTAAGATGGAAAGAGTGGGTAGCGTCAGCTCAGTGTCTTGTTTGTTGTTGTTTGTTTGTTGTTTGTTGTCGTTTATTTTTCCTTCTCATTCCTGCTCTCCCCTTTGTTTGTTTGTTTGTTTTTGAAAGAACAGAATAATGAAGCAAAACAAATGTAGCATATTGGAAGCCTGACACTTTTCCAAAGATGACTCCCAAGTGGGGAGGGGAGAAGTGCTGGGTGAGGGGTGGGGTGTGTGGGTGAGGGGTGGGGTGTGTGGGGTGGGGTGGGGGGTCGGGTGGGTGTTGAGAGAAACGGGCACAAGTGAAAGACTGTTTTATAGTCTTAAAGACGAGATGGGAAGAGAAGGCTGGCTTTTTCTACACATTACTAACCTTAGAGTTGGTTTTCTTTGCGCGCTTGCTGGATCCTTTTGGCTTTGTCTCGCTGCATTCGTTTGATGCAGCAGAGAAGGTAATGTTACAGACAGTCCAGTACAGAGACCAAAGTTTGCGTGGGAGTGGGAGTGGGGTGGGAGGCAGAGATGTCCACCATGTTGTTTTTATGGTATATGTTTGCTTTTTGACATGGTTGTAGCTTTTTATTACAGACAAACTTTTAATATTTTTTTCACTGGGGCGGCGGGGGGGGGGGGGACGACGACTAGCCAATGCTAACAGTCACAGGCTGACCCTGACTCTGAAGCTTGCTTTGATTTCGATCGCAGACGCAGAGGTGACGGCCCAATCTTGAAAGCACTTATTTAACAGCGTCGCATTTAGAAGCATGCCAGTCGCAGCATTTGCCCCCCCCCCCCCCCCACCCATTCCTGCCTAGCAAGTGAAGGAACTCCCTGAAATCCTCCTGTAGGAGAGACGTTTATTTAGATTTTTTTTAACTGTCCATATATGCTAATGTCTGTTTTCCAGGAAGAAATCCTGGTCTAGTATGTATCTCTCAGAGTACGACCGAGTAAGCTTTGAAATTCTCAGTGGAGTGTACATGGCTGGTTCAGTATGGGAAGGAGACATCAACTAAGGAAAAAACTTGAATTTTACAGTCCAGCAGGTGTAAGGTGTCTGGCATAGACATAGATAATCATTTATCCTCCACACTTTTATTCAGTTCTTCAACAGAAACAACTCCAGTCTTTTTGTCTCTTACTGGTGCTTTACTTTTGTAACCAGTGACCACATTTTGATTTTCTTGAAAGTTGACATTTTGGCTGCCTGTTGAAAGAATATGTCGCACAATAAAAGTTTTTCAAAACTGAACAAACTAAAAAAAAAAAATGATCACCTGCGCAGTGTACCTTTTTTTCCCGCCATGCTTTCACTGAACTGAAACTCCTGTGTGTTCTGTTGTTGGCTGCCGCGCCCCTGCATGTGAAGAGCACCCCTCTGGTGTTCCTGTTTTCCATTCTCTCTGAGGGCTCGTCCGTGCAGCTCTGACGCTTCGGACCCTGGGTCTGAGCGCAGACTGAACCCAGACGGCCTGGTCACAGCCTCACACCGCCACGCCCAGTAACCACAGGATCCTCATTAGCAGCCAGCCAGCCGAGAGGCAGACGGAGACGGAGGTGGTGCTCTGTGTGGGATGAATCGGTCTGAGCTGCACAGTGTGTTCACGAGCCAGCTGATGCCCCCCCCCGCCACCACTTAGTCATCCTCCAGTGCTCCACCCCTGGCTCGTGGTGGTGAGATAAGCCAGGCGGGTGGGGGTGGGGGTGGGGGTGGGGGTGGGGGCAGGGCGAGGGTGTAGAGCAGCACCTTGCTATACCCACAGCCCCCTGATGGAAACCACATGCTGGAACAGCATGTGACCAGCCCGTCGGTCGGCTAGACGGCTGAGCCCTGAAGGATTTTTTTTTCTCCCTCCTTTCTTTTTCTCCTCTCCGCCGTGGGCCCCTGGGTGGCTGAGTCAGGGTTTTTTTTTCTTTTTTCTCTCTGGCTAACTCTGTGGCACGGTTGTGGGGGCAGAGGTGTGTGTGTGTGTATAAACAGGTGGGGATCAAACTGAAGGGAGCTTTTGTCTCTCCCATTGCCTAGTCTCCTCACTCCTCACTCCTGGGCCTGCACTCGGAGCAGGAGAACCAGGCACGACCCAGACTGGTCTCCTCCCTCCACACTAGACACTTAGGCAGGTGTTAGTTTAATTTGCATTTTGAAGCAGTCGCTTTTTTAAGTTCACTCACATGGTCGTCGGTGGCCATGCTGAGACCGATACTTCGGTACTCTCCCTGATACCGGTGGACTTCAGGTGCCTGCCATGCGTTGGACAGGCCTCGCCACAGTGTTGGCTTGTCAAACTAAGCCGGTGTAACTCCAGCATTCAAAGCCAGCATACAGTAACTCCCAAGCTCAGTACCCCCTCACCCGTGTGACCTCCAGAGCAGGTTAACAACCTTTTAGAAACACAATATTTTTCTTGATTTTTGTTTTACGATGATTATTGTTTTAACTAGGGCCGCAGAAAGGGTCCTCTCTCTATACTTGAACTATTGCATTTCTCACTGTTGAATGTCTTTATATTACATATACATAGTACATATATGAAAGAGAAAGAGATCCTCTTTGTTCTATGGTCAAAGCAGGTTAGGCTTTTTAAAAAAATATATATGGAAGATAAAAAAGGTTGTTTGAAGACATGGAATTGTTGTATTTGCTTCCTTCTGAGGAAGAAAATAATTTGTTTTTTGTTCTCCTTGTAAAACCCTGGGGACTATGTGTTGGAAGAGCATCCTTTCATTCCTCTGAGGCTGTCTTGATCTTGTGTCCTGATGCATTTGTGTGACAATTTTTTTCACCCTACCATAGCTATCTCTTTCTCTGAAATCCCCCCGTCGAATTCCCTCTGTTATGTCACCTCCGTCATCGAGACCAAAGATTTCAGTTTGGACCCATTTTAATCCCAAGTAACAGAAGTCTCAAAGGGACCCACTTAGATTTTTTTCATGCTATTTTTTTTCACTGCCTTTGTTTCCATGAGAACTCAACACATTGATGGCATAGGTGTACAGTTGTGACAGGTTTGTACCCCTTTTGCTTATTTGTTCTTAGTAGCTAACTATTACTTACAAACAAAAAGAGAAACTCAAAATGACATTATTATTATTTGTCACAATACCGTTCTGATTGGAAGATTACCTTTTGTTCTGTAATTTCGATTCCTCTCTACACCAGATAGACACTCTTTCACTGTAGTATGGGTGGATTCCTCTCTACACCAGATAGACACTCTTACACTGTAGTATGGGTGGATCTTGCCATTCATATGTACTGGCCCAAGTTGTTAGTGGAGATGACGTCTAGGTCTGCTGTGTGGGGGGCGGGACGTTATCCAGTCTCCCAGCCAGGTCTTCCTCATAGGGTAGCCAACAGAAGAGATTGATTGTCAGCTGCAGGAGCCACTTGAAAGTGGTTTTGAGCGTCTTTTGTGTGCCATTGGTGTTAACATTTATTTTAATTTTTTTTTTTTGCCACCATCTGTCCACACCTATTTGAAGAACATCTGAAGTCATTTCAGTTCACCACAACAGTGTCTGTCCCAGTGTCCTCGCCGTCAAACCTTTTCAGATCTTCTAGTCTTTATTTGCACACTCTGATCCAGCTGGACACATTGTTGCCATGTCTTGCTGCTTTGGACCCCCCCCCCCCCCCCCCCCCCCCCCAGCCCCCAAACCAGTTATTTGTGGTATGTCTGCAACAGAAATGTGATTGTCATTCTCTGGGGATAAAAACGCAGGGTGCTTTGTAAGATTTTATGTTCTTGTCCCACTTCATAAAAGCATGCAATTCTCCCATTTTAGTCTTCTACACACAAACACACACAGACACAAACAGCCGTCAGGTTTCAGGGACAAAGAGTATAGCATCTGGGCTTTGTATAAAAGTGTGTTTACAAGAGAAAAATACATGTATTTTTTTTTTCTTCTTATTATTGAGTTTGGGGAATTGGGGAAACTGAGATACAAACAGAACCAAGAAAAAAGCTCAATACGGTGCATTTAAAATCTCAAGGGTTTTGAACACAAACCAAAACACCTGTTTTCTTTCTCTTTCCTATCCGAGTGTCACCGTTTCTCACCTCTTGAATCTCAGTCGGTCTAAGAGAAGGCTCGAAACTCAAAATGGGTGTGTTTCTCTGAGGAGGTGATAGGAAAGGTTTCGTTTTTTTGTTTTGTTTTTCTTCAGGACTGTTAAATACCAATGTCTGTTCTCCTGGCTTATGTGCAGTTTCTGCAAAGTTTTATTTGCAGTCTGGTTTGAATATGTGGCGATTCTCACCAAACCGGGAGTCTCAGATCTCTGAACCCCTGCACAGCTTAATATGGAGTGAAGCTTTGTTTAAGGATTCAAATTTAAAACTCAAACTTAAACATAAAAATGTAAAAACTAAAAAGAGTAAAAAAAAAAAAAAGAGTAAAAAAAGATAAAATTCATAAATAAAAATGGTATCACACTCTCCCCTCCCCTTTTGACATAAGTACAAACCCAGCATGCTTCTTTGGTACAGTTGACTGTTGTTTTTTGTGTATAAAAGAAAAATACGAAAAAAAGGTGTTTTTGAAAAAGCAAAACTGTTATTTGTCTGTTTATGGTGTATTCCAAACTGACTTAAGTATAGCTGATTTTTTAAAGCACTCACAATGGCTTTTTCCTGCAACCACCTAGAGAGGCCCGTGAGCCAGAGGCGGCAGTCACAAGCAGTGTGTGACCCTGTCCTCTAAAATACTGAGAAAGAGGTGCAACGAATGAGTATAAGACACAAAAACACACAGAGTGAATGTTTGGCCCCAGCCCTGGCTAGCTCCACATCTTCCCTCTGTTGAGTGAGTGTCTCTTTTTTGGCCGCTTTTGAATGTGTGGGAAACAGTGTTCACATCGACCACTATCGTCAGCTATCAACTAACACCAGCACTCAGTATTTTGGGTTTACCACATCCACAAAAAAAGGCCAGAACATTTTTAAACCAGACTCTCGTGTGAGCAATAAAGTCACTTGTATTCCAGTCAGCTGATAGGGCTGAAAGGTCTCACAAATGTGCTTCCTGGCTTGGAGTCATCCCTGGGCCTGTCAGAAGGCCTCCTCAGCTATCCCATCACCACCTGTGTGTGATGCTGCCCTGGTGAGCGACAGTGTTTTGGGGAAATCCTCTTTCTCAGTATTTCCACAAACTCACCTCTGCTTTAGGCTTGTAGGGTTTCCTTCAGTTACCACTTTACCATCACAGTACAATATTTTCTTGTATCTGTTCCAATAGTTTGTATTGGTTGTAGAAATCTCCATTTGTTATGAACTACAGTATGTTATCAATGGAACTTCACAATTATCCGTTTCTCTTGCAGAATAAAGAAAATATTTTGTTCAAACTTTTCTCTGTGTATGGATGATTTTCATATGGCGCTCAGTCAAGAGATTCTTTTCACCGCCCTCCTGTCAACTTTGAAGGACACATTCATATATCTCTGCGATTCATCTAGACCATTTTTGCCACCGCCTCCCCAATTTGGAGCTCCATAATTAAGGGCAGCAGAAGCAGTCAGGGGCCATGGTAATTATACCAGTCTGTCTGGTATCAGTGCAGCCACTGAAGTGTGTCGTTTGGTCAGCCATTTGAGATGTTTTACTCGTCCCCAGTGATGATGTATGCCCATCATTAGAATTCTACCTTTTCCATTTTGGCACACTTTACACACTCTTCCAGACTCCACCTTCCCTCCACCTGGCCTTTTCTGACTAACTCCGTCCTACTGACTTTATCTATGTCATTGTATGAAGTCATACACACACACACACACACACACACACACACACACACACACACACACACACACACACCAGCCAGTTAAAGATGTTACTTGTCATGCTCCTAGCAGTGAGCACTGTTGCTAATACTATGCAGCTAAGCCATGCATGACAGGCGTGGGAGCTGCCAAGCGGACATTAACTGTAGTAATTGTGACTTTAGATCAGAAGATGCAGAGCAAAAGAGACAGTGAGGCAGACCGACAGAGAAAGAGGGAGAGAAAGGTAGAGGAGTGGTCAGTATTAGTGGCAGACTGCTCTTACACTGACAGCTCATTATTCCTAGCCATAACTGCTTATCAGTGCAAGACTTACCACATGCACACACTGCACACACACACACACACACACACACACACACACACACACACACACACACTCACACACACACAACACACACACACACACACACCAACACACACACACACACACACACACACACACACACACACACACACCCACCATTCTCTCTGTTTAGCAACATAGCAGTCACGACACACTCACCCTTAACCAGCAAAGTGAGAGGTATGGTGCAGCTCTCATTAGATTCCCCCATGGTCTGGTTGTACAGGTCCATCCCAGCATATGGAAATGAATGGTAATTAAAACACCTCTATAGGAAATGTGTGGCTGTTCCTATAGAATAAAGAAATGATCCGGTTTCGAAATGGCTTAGGTGTTGTTTTTCTAATTCTCATGTAAAGTAGTATTTATTGTTACACCATGCTTTTTTATTGCTCTTAGCTCGACTGTTCTCTCCCTTGTACGTCGCTTTGGACAAAAGCGTCTGCTAAATGACTAAATGTAAATGTAAATGGCTTAGGTGAAATCCTTTGTGAATTCTGACATTCAATTCTGATGAGTTCCTATTGGCGTGACCAGACGCAAATAGACCAAATGTGGGACGAGTAGCAAGTTTGGGTGGGACAATGTGGGTCATTTTAGTTATACACAGGAAAAAGATGTTAAATTCTTTTCTGGGATTTTCCATACCTCTCGCCGTCACATGCAAGTACTCATACCCAACAAGATAGTCTATTTCTACAATAGGGTGCACTATAACCTACACAGTACACACCTCTCCTGAAATTGATTAAACCCCTAAAAACTCATATTTTTTCCTCAAAATTACATTTAAAAGTTGTTTTCAATCCCTTCATGGCCTTAAAATGGCTTGGATGTAACTCATTGTGTACACATTTGCCTCATTTAGTATTCGTGGAGCTATGAGTATGCAAATTAGCCACACCTGGCTTCATCTCTGATAGGACTCGTTTCAACGTAGCCTTATGTTAATGATATGGAATGATATGTTAATGATATGGAATGATATGGTAATGATATGGAAAGTCCCACCCTGCAAGGTGGCGAGATTGGTTTCTTAGGCATGTGACCCAAACACACAGGCTGTTTGATTCTGTGTTTTTCACACTGTCACACTGCAGTTCCAAGGTGGAAATACTCAGGCATGGCG
>NC_045161.1:1940772-1955772 GCF_900700415.2 Clupea harengus | reverse complement strand
ATTGTTAAGCCATATTTCATCGATCTGTGAAAACACAGGGAGTAGTAGTTTTAAAGTAATATGCAGTTGCTTACCTTTCCCACAGTTTGACTCATATATTTGAGACGCTACCAATCCTTTGAATCAATAATTATTTACTCAAACAGCACTAAATAGGAAATCCCTAGGTTTTCAAAAATGTAAGGAACTACACTTCTGACACACTGTGTTGGCTGTACACTAAAAGATTGTGAAACAGTAACACTATATGACCACCTGCGCACACGCGGGACAGGGGTATATTTTATCATTAATAAAAAAAAACTAGCTGGAAGCAGAACTCATCTAAGCACAATGTGCCCCAAGTAGCGAAAGACTGAATGATTTTGTAAATGTTCCATAAGGATTTAAAGTCAAAATAAATGTTGAAGATAGACCAAACCACGTCAGAGGAACCGAGGGACACAATGGTGTAAGTTGTAGGGACATCTTATGGGTGATTTATTTGAAATTGGGTGAATAGCTTCTAATGTCATTATTAATGAGCCAACAAAATGATGTAGGGTCATTCACCTCCAAGGGGCCAACTTGCCATAAAAGATGCCTCAAAAGTGCTTTGAGCCTACCCCACTTCAGGGGATGCTAACACAAAGGGACATGTCCACCTTGGGCCACAAACCTTATGTTTCATATCAGCCATGTGGTTCTACAATCAGGGCAAGTTTCATGTGGATCGTTGAAGTCTTAGTATATGCGGAGCAATGGCAATCATAATTAGGTGTGTAATCTAATTATTGAGGTGCGTTATGCATCAAAAGTGAAATTTTTGTTTAAGGCTTAGATTCTGAAACCAAATAAGGCATTTAAGAATATTTCAAGCCCAAGTGGACCTGAACAAAGATGTTTAGTTTAATAAGCCTTGTTTCTTTGGAAAAAAATACATACAAAGACAACACAAAGCTTAATACAAGCAACAAGAAGTAGTGTACGTGAACCCATGCTCTCTTGTGCACGTGTAATGATATCAACAACTGTGATCCTGAAGTCATTCTCCCGTCTGGAGGACACTTTTTCTTCTGTCCTTCTGCCAAACGTACTGACATTCATATCAGTCATATCTCTGTACGCCCTCTGCTATCGGTTTGTTCCCTCGCACTTCTATTAGTAAATCATGCATCACTACAGTCCAAGGTCGAGTCCTCTAAATAATGTGTCTGTGTCTATTTTTGGTCCTTGGTCCTTGGTTTGGTTTGTAATGGGGAAACAGACATACAGCACATATAGTCACATACACACTCACAGCCACAAACACATATGCAGAAACCACCAAAAGAGTGCACATACCGACTCATGCAGACAGACAGGACACACACACACACACACACACACACACACACACACACACACACACACACACACACACACACACACACACAGAGAGCGATGTACGTGGCGGTGGGCTGGCTCATTGTCAGTCTGGGCCATCCCTGCGAGCTTCATTAGTCTGAGAGAGCACAGCCATCATCAGGAGTGGAGATGAGGCTCGCTGACAGCTCCCCCGGCTAATCTATAGTGGTCAGGGGTCATCCGATCTTTACAATCTTTATCAACTCACACTCTCCAGGGGAACAACAGCATCGAGGTGAGTGGGTGTGGGGGGGGGGGGGGGGGGGGGGTTCAACACCAGCTGCATCTCAGGGCATCTGACTTCTGAAAGCACATTAATGGCAAAATCGATAGTGTTCGAGTGACGCCTGCTCAATATTATGACACCCCGCACTATTCCAGTTATTAAAACGTGAGGTGCATGGGTCCACAGATTTTAATCTGAAATCCAATTGTCAGGAAAAAGCCAGAAACATACATTGGAAAGTGTGTATCTCTGTCATCAGCGTTTGTGTCAGATAAACATTTCATGCACTGCATGTCAGCATTATGAGTCCCGAGAGATGAAGAGTTCCAAATCAAATAAAGTGAACATATCTAGAAAAAAAAAGGTCAGAAAATGGCGCAAAAAATGATTAAGAAAACATGATTGGAAATTCCAGATGACTCGAGGGGACCTGGTGCTATGTTGGCTTTGTCTGTTGTTGGTTCCCATGGTGTAGTTGGTGTGTGAGACCCCTGGAAAGTGAGACCACACTCCTTTCTCTTCCTATTCCTCCCCTCATCCCTCTTGGCAACACTTGGGATCTTGGTGTAGGAGACCTGGGATACCATTTGTGTGGCATGTATTGTCATGAACGTTAGCACCCCCTAAAACAAACACACCGTGTAAGACACTAACATCATCCTGCAATACGCTATAGCACCCTAATGCAGGCCCTATGACTGCTTGACATACACTCCCAACACACCTTACCACAACCAACATTTTGTAACCACTCTGTATGCACATCCCAACACATTCGCACACAATATCAGCCACTAACTTCTCATGGGTTCTCTTAACAGGTTCCAGAGTCTGGACGCAGCCAACCACAGCGCCTTGTACACCATAGCTCCAGCCATAACGCTCCCATTCAGCCACCCCTGTGAAAACAGCCCCAGGTTTTCAGTTTTTTCTTCCTCTCCTTTTTCATCCCTCCATTTTTGCTCCCCTTTGATTTTCTGGAGCGGGAGAGGAGCCAGGAGGGTTCTTCAATACAGGATAAATGTTGACTTTATTTCAGCGCTGTGAATTCCACACCGTATTCTGCTTGAACAGATTTGGCACTTGTGGGCCTTATAAGGCTGTGTGTGGCTGCTGGAAACGCTTCTGGCTTTTTTCTTTCTCCTGTTTTACTGCTGCTGGCTTCCTGAGGCTGGCTCAGTCCAACAGGTTGGGGTCTGGATCGAGCTTCAGATCCGTCACATGGCTCACAGAAGGTAGAACACGTCTGGCAGGCCCAGAGAGAGAGGAATGTTGTTCAATCTTTTCACAGAAAATTGAGAATGTTTGTATGTCTGAAGATGTGGGGTTCTGTTTGTATTAATTAGTATGTACAGTGTTTAACCAAATGTCTTAGGTAGGTGTTAAATTAAAGTTGTCAGTTGGATAGCACTTTATTTATTACTTTTAAAACGTGTCAGTATTACTGCTTTCTTCAAGAGGAGATCAGACCAAACGGCCTACCTGGAGAAAAAGAGTGTACATACAGTACAACCTCTGCAAAAGCAGACAGAGGCACCAATCCCTAAGAGTTCATATTGACCCCATTCAGAGCAGATCATCCCTCACTGTGATACCCTCTGTGCCAGGCACCACTGGGTCAGGGTGCGCAGTGTTCAGGTGGCGTGTGGCAGGCACCACTGGGTCAGGGTGCGCAGTGTTCAGGGTGCGCAGTGTTCAGGTGACGTGTGCAAGGCATCACTGGGTCAGGGTGCACAGTGTTCAGGGTGCGCAGTGTTCAGGTGACGTGTGCCTGACCTGTGCCGGCGTTCCAAGGCTTAACATTTATCACGTTAACGAATACTCCCCGATAGTGGTGTTGATGATAATGACGCCACACACACACCACATATCTCCTGTACCTCTGCAAGGTTTTTATTTCCCAGCATCAGACAGACAGCCTTCACTAAAGGTCTGCCTGGAACCCTGCGTGACACGATGTACAGCCAAATGTACCCAACAACACCTGTCACAATCAAGGCTGTCCGGCCCACTAATCAGCTTTCTGAAAGAGGAAAAGAAGTCATGCCAACCAGGGGAAATGATCACACCCCCAAATGCATTTCAAAGCAAAGCATTGCGTGTAAAAACCCTAACTGAGTAGAAGAGCTGTGTCCATTAGAAATGAGAGTGAAATTAGATGTTAATATCCTCCTGTCCGGTTGTAAATCATGTTTTGAGAGGTTTGTGTGTTTGGCAGGCGGTTTTATACTGGGCCTTTGAACGTGCAGGAGACACACAGAAACATTCCACTGCACACAGAAGCTGCAGAGGGCCGCTTAACCAACACGAAATTCCTCTTCTGGAATAAAGTACTGGATTTGGTACATTAGCACCCTGACTGAATGGGTCTTTCACACATATGTGTATACACATACACACACACACCTGGTTTGGATCCTATGGCAGGGTGTGGTCATGAGTATCGCTGCCTGCCAAATGGAAAGCTTTAGAGGTGAGCCAGTGGGAGGCTAATTTACTCCAGCAGGGACCCTTGGACAGGGGGCTGGACAGAAAGGGGTGAGGGATGGAAAGAGCGAAAAAGGAGAAAAAGAGAGAGAGGGAGAGGGGGAAAGAGGATGTTGGTGTTGGCACAGGGGCTGAGGCCGGAGGGGCAGCAGCTGGGAGAAGAGAGGAGGCAGTCTGGGAGGTGAGACACAGTCAGCCAGAGCTCAGCTCACCGCTGACAGAGAAGACCATTACACTCTTATGCTCATTTTCAATGTTCTTCATTTTATTTACGGGGGGGTTTACTAGAATAGATTTACATGATTCAATGATCCAGTGTATTAGGCTATTTTTCTTATAGTGAACATCTCTATTCACCCTGTCTGAAAACATTTTGTTAGAGCTCCTGTCTTTAAGCCCCAGGGGGAAATTCGGAAAAGCATACTAGGTCTCCTTTAACATAGTATAATGCTAACAGACTACAATACTACAAAAGGCATTTGGCATTATCAAAAAAAGTAAAGGATTGGCATGGATGCTGCCCACCCTAACCATGGACTTTTTAGTCTCCTCCCATCTAACAGGCATTACGGGAGCCGACCCTCCCTCACCAGCAGGCCCAGGAAAAGCTTCTTCCCTGCTCAATCTTGCACAGGTTCAACTTCTCATGTTGTTTAGGTTACTATTCTTGATGCATACGATACGACCAACTGCTCAATTTCGTCTATACTGTGCACTCTATTATTTTGCACTGCTGGATAGATGCTAACTGTATTTCATTGACTTTGTACCTGTAGTCTGCACAATGACAAAAAAGTTGAATCTAGCGTAATCTAATTTACAAAACAATACACACTTCCAGAAGACTAGACGCGAAAAGAGGATGCTATGCTAATCGACAATGGTAAAGAAGAACAATGCTATAGTTTCGTGCTTATTAATATGCTAGGCGTTTTTAGCATAAAGTAGGCTACATAGCTAACAGGGTTTTAAACAGAATATAATTAAAGCAGCAGTAAGGCATTTAGTGTAAAACTAGCAAGCTAACTACCTAAAAGGTACGCATATACTTGCAAACACAAACAACACAGTTAGCACAGATAAAATCTTGATAACTGATGTCTGACTTTTCTTGAAGTTTGGTTTCTATAGTTTGTGTCATTTTCATACATTTTCTTTTCGTAGGGTTTCTGTCCCAGTCAGACCACATAGTGTATAGCCTTGTGGGCTAGTGGGAAAGATAGGTGCGATTACCTTTCCTTCACATGACCATATACCATCGAAATTAATTTGAAGATGATGCCAAAACTAGTTGCCTATACTAATCAGATCAGACCTTGAGCAAAGAAAAGTACGTTCAACACTTAAGAACACTACTAGGGAAGAACACCACCAGCAGGGAGAACATTTAAGGGTCGGGACGGAGGAATGATCACTCTTTGATCTAACTCTAAAGAGGCTGGAGTCTGCTGCGTTTTATAAACATTTTATAAGTAATCAAAATGCATTCAAATGTAATGTAAAACTTACTGCAACAGTTACGTAACGGTTTTTCAGTGTTTCTTAGATAATTTACAAGTGATTGACTCCAGGGACCGACAAACATAATGTCATTTTAGGTTTAAAAAAAAAAAAAAGAGTGAAGAATACCTGACGAGTCACAAACATAACATTTAAAGAAATCACACTGCTCAGTTCCACAGAATGACCATTTTAGTTCAGGAAAAGCTTTAAAAATGTATCTGTGCATGTTACATATTTAGGACCTTAGATCCCCAAAGAACCCGTGTTAAGTTACAGGATAATGAAAGGTTTTCGTAGGAAAACAGTACTGAGAAAGCTGTGTCCTTCTCCGTGTAAAGAGGTCAGACTTACAAAACTGCACACTACACTGGTCCCTGGCTCATCATATAGCCTGACAGAAACAAGGAAGTGGAGCACTGTCCACTTTTGTGAGCCAGTGTTTGCTCAGGAGTGGTGTGTGTATGCCTAGGTTAAATTACAGGATATACGGTCAGGACATGAAAAAAAAATGTGCAAAGTAATGTTTATAAATATAGCTGTGACCTACAGGTTCCTGTCAATGGCCTTCTTTTAACCCCACGTCTATTAAGGGCGTGTGATGCCGCACTGTGGTTGGTTGGGGCTGGGCTGAATGAGGGGCAGTGTTCTCCACTGGTGGGGAGGGGCGCACCGCAGCTGAGCCCTGGTGTTTGCCCTGCCGTCGCTCAGGTTAGTGTAACCTTGCCGTGTTTGTCTAAGCGACGCCATGTTTTTGAAACGCCGAGCGGTGGGACCACATGTTTGAAAACAGCCGCCCCATTTCTTGAGCAGGGAGCGAGTGGCTCAAAGCCCCGCAAGGGTGGGGGGGAGGGGGTGGGGGGGCTGGGTGAGAGAGTGAGCATCCACAACCCAAGAAGGTCGTATTTCAAGGGTTTGTTTGGTGTTGGGACGCGCACGGCACGCTCCTCCCTGCGTGGGAAGACCGCGGGCCGTGGACTCAGCGGTTTCGTCCAAGGCCATCGGGGGGGCTTGGAATGCTGGGATGCGTTGATGGACACAGAGAGGCAGATCAGAACATGTTATAGCTTTGTGGCACTGTGGGATGAGGAGCATTCAAATAGCCTCTGCCCTGTGTGAAAATAGACCATGACCTGTTGTCTAAAACAAGCCTGTGTTTGCGTTAACAATAAAAGTGCTGACTGGAATACACTCATGAATAATTTGTTTCGTAGTTTCCAAAACTTTTTATTGTCCATCCTAGTTATTCACTTATAAGTTGAGACAGGCCAGGCAGGCAGGCCTTTTTTTACAGCCTGTTTCGCTTCCAGCAGCAGAAAATGAACGCTGTTTCCAAAAAACATTAAAATTCAGGAAACGCCAGTATTTTTGAGACAATTAGACCTTGTCACATAAAACAGCAATGCTTTGACATGAGCTTTTTGTACATTTCCGATCTAAAAGATCCCCCGCTTAAGATGTTTCCTTTTCGAAGTTTGAATTGGTGTGGGCCGTCTGGGTCTGAGTTGAATTGGAGGAGACAGAGAAAGCATCTTTTGAAAAGTGTGTCCTAAGCACCCTTCATGAGTGGCAGCCCTGTTAATGACAGAACAGATGAGTGTGTAGGGGGAGGGACAAGGTGAAGGCATGGAATACCAAACACGGGCAGGCTAAGATAAACACCATATATACAGTACAGTAGGGTGGAAATGTACTTAGAATATCCTCACGTGGCCCGAGGAGGAAATTAGTGCTTTGCTGGAAAACTTTGTCAGTTAAGTGATGCCACATAAAAATGGAAATCTAAATGAGTATTCCATGACGACACACACCGTACCCTTCATATGTGTGTCTCAACCCTTCACTCTTTCTGTCTATTTCTCTTTCAGATTCCCTCTCTAAAAGGGTGGTGTTCATTGAGAGTAAATTAAGTTGGAAGTCCAGTACAAAGGAGGTCTATTACGGCGCATAAATTAGAGCGGGGACACTAACTCACACCTCCTCTCATGGCTCACAACAGTCATGTGCCTTTCAGTTACAGTGTGTGTGTGTGTGTGTGTGTGTGTGTGTGTCTGTGTGTGTGTGTGTGTGTGTGTGTGTGTGTGTGTGTGTGTGTGTGTGTGTGTGTGTGTGTGTGTCTTGGGCTTGGAACCCCTGTGTCGTTATGAGTATGGGTCCAGAGACAGTACTGGCTTGTCCGTTGGCCATTGTGCGTGTCAGTTTCTGGAAGAGTGTGTAAATATATGTATATATATATATAGTCTCAAATCCACTTAGCCCTCAACTGAGAGGGATGTATGTCATCTTTGACTGTGCTTAATTAGTCCCCAGGCACCTTTCATCCTGTCCAAATGCCCCATCAAACCTGAGCGACGTAAGCTGGCGTGGACATGAGCCGTATAGCTTTCTGTTGGTTTTTCCAGCTCTTACAAAGTGGGTGCTTGGCTCTTCATGGGTTTGCACGCAAGCATGTATGTCTGTGTGTGTGTGTGTGTGTGTGTGTGTGTGTGTGTGTGTGTGTGTGTGTGTGTGTGTGTGTGTGTGTGTGTGTGTGTGTGTGTGTGTTTGTGTGTGTGTGTGTGTGTGTGTGTGTTTGTGTATGTCTCTGTGTGTGTGAGTGTATGTGTGTGTGTGTGTGTATGTCTGTGTGTGTGTGTGTGTGTGTGTGTGTGTGTGTGTGTATGTCTGTGTGTGTGTGTGTGTGTGTGTGTATGTATCTCTCTGTGTGTGTGTGTGTGTGTAAAACACACATTCATTCCTGTGCAGTCAGCTCTTTCTCAGTGGCTCAGTTGCCTCCCTCCTGTATGGTGCACTCCTCCCAGGCCTCTGCTGATCCACACCTCGCCCTGCCTGCCTGCCTGCCTGCCACCCAGTGTAATTATAGCCCCCATCCGTTAGCCGTTAGTGTGTGTGTGTGTGTGTGTGTGTGTGTGTGTGTGTGTGTGTGTGTGTGTGTGTGTGTGTGTGTGTGTGTGTGTGTGTGTAATTATAGCCCCCATCCGTTAGCCGTTAGTGCCCCCGCCGGCCCACCGTGGCACTCTACACCCCTCAGGGGAAAATGAGTGAAGAGAGAAGGAAAGGAAAGAAGTGTGTGTGTGTGTGTGTGTGTGTGTGTGTGTGTGTGTGTGTGTGTGTCTGTAAAAGAGAGGGAAGAAAAGATAGAAAGAGAAATGAGAAAAAAACTCAAGAAAAGTGGATGAGGGAGAAATAGAGAGAAAAAGTGAGAAAGACGGAAAGACGAAAAGACACACAGAAAGATGTACAGATATGCCTCTTCTACTCACTTTCACATCCACAGCAATCTCCACAGATCATCGTGGTGGACAGGAGAATGAAACGCTATGTTTTGGAAAGAGAGAGCAGGAGAAGGAGAGAACGGGGAAGAAGGACAGTGGTGAAAGACGAGAAGATAGCCAAACAAAGCCACCCTGTGTGCAAACATGTCATGCAAACACCATCTCTGGAAAGCATGCGCCTGATTGACTGAGTGGCCAAGAGCTAACTGTGTGTGTGTGTGTGTCCTGTGCGTGTGTGTGTGTGTGTGTGTGTTTGTGTATGTCTCTGTGTGTGTGTGTGTGTGTGTGTGTGTGTGTGTGTGTGTGTGTGTGTGTGTGAGTGGCCAAGAGCTATAGCTGCTCACACAGTTAGGCTTCATGCATCCTCGCAGTGCTGCTGCACGTGGGGGGTTGCGTATTGTTCATGTGTCATCAAACTGTCACAAGGACACAAAAACACAAGACGTCTCAGTGTAATGGCTCGTGTGGCACTCCAAAGGAACCGACCACATGGCCCCAGCACTGTGCTGTCGCACCAACCCAGGAGAGGTGGGACTTGTTGTGCCAGAGCTGCCTGAAAGAGCCCCTTTAAGAGTCTGGAGAAGAGCCAGTGCTGGTCTGAGCCGTGGCCCATTGAGAGACTCAGCTGACCCCCGCATGCTCAGCCTGCCAGAACACCCCACACACACACACACACACACACACACAGACACACACACACACACACACACACACACACCTCCTACGGTATCACATGCATGGGTCACACCAACACCTGATATTCTCACAATGGTGCTATGTGTCGAAGAAGAGCAGGAGCAACACGTGCTTGTGTGTGCCAGAGAGGTAATGGGTGTGTATGAGAGAGGACATTTTGGAAAGGAAATGTGTTGTGTGTGTGTGTGCGTGTGTGTGTGTAGCTTTCACAAGATGACTCAGCATTCGGAGCTATACTGTATCACTGTGAGAGGTCCTCTTCAATCAAGCAATAATGGAAGTCTGTTTGCGTGCGTGTGTGTGTGTGTGTGTGTGCGTGTGTGTGTGTGTGTGTGTGTGTGTGTGTGTGTGTCTGTGTGTGTGTGTGCGTGCGTGAGTGCGTGTGTGTGTGCGTGTGTGCGTGTGTGTGTGTGTGTGTGTGTGTGTGTGTGTGTGTGCATGTGTGTGTGTGCGTGTGTGTGTGTGTGTGTGTGTGTCCTGTGTGTGTCCTGTGTCTGTGTGTGTGTGTGTGTGTGTGTGTGTGTGTGTGTGTGAAGCCAGGGGAGGCACTCTGTAAATCAGTGGATTGTAAGTACACCAGGGTGTTTCTGAGTGAGGGTGACCCAGCAGAGGGAAGTGGAGGCAGACCCAATGGCTTTAAAGAGCATTCAGGCTGTGCCAAGCTGCCATTCACACTCACTGCTCTTGTACTGCCTCTAATGGAGCCACTGTTATGACCAGAGCATAAAGCACTTATATCACTCCTAAATAGTTAGTGTTAATATATGTATACGGCTCTTCAGAATGCTAAATAATGTTCCATTGAATTGAATTTGCCATCTCAATGTTTCGTTGTTCCAATATTCCTTGATAATGACCGTTGAGATTGAATAATGTCATTGGCAACGTTTTTTTTGTGCTTCTGATTGACATCTTTCATATCATTCAGCACATAGTTTTGTTCATTTATCATAATAGAAAGTAATTGTAATTTGATGCCAGCAGGCAATACGTTGCTATGCAACACCTGCAACATTAAAGGACTATTTTTCTCAGTGAAACTTTCCCATGAAATGGCAAATAAAATCAGTTTGGCCACTTACTGTAAAAAATGTATACTGTAGTAAACGGGATAACATCTAGTCCATGCATCGGGGTCCTGTTCGGGATTCATTTCGGGATTTATTTTTACAGGAATGTCCTGTGGACAATACATCATGCCATGCTTAATTTGCATTACTGACACATTTATATATATGCCTCCGAATGTAAGTAATATTAAATATGTTGAGGTGTAATGTTGGGTATGTACAGTCATATATTTTAGTTTGCAGTCCAGAGCTTTTGCAGTTCATCTTAAAGTCCTTTTAAATCTTTGAAACTTCTGCACCATATAGATAGTGTACATCCTTTCTTATTTGAGTTTGGACTTGTGTCTGTCAGTTTGGCTGACTGAGTAAACACCATTGTGATTGGGAATGAAAGAGAGAGAGAGAGAGAGAGAGGCCCACAGAGACTGGGCTGTGGACTGGGAGCTGTGTGGACATTCGAGTGTCTGTGCTGTCTGTGAGCTGGCTCTGTGTCTGTGTCTGTGCTGTCTGTAGTACCATAGCTAGTGTCTGTGTCTGTGTCTGTGTCTGTGTCTGTGTCTGTGTCTGTAGTACCAGAGCTAGTGTCTGTGTCTGTGTCTGTGTCTGTGTCTGTGTCTGTGTCTGTGTCTGTGTCTGTGTAACCAGAGCTAGTGTCTGTGTCTGTGTCTGTAGTACCAAAGTTAGTGTCTGTGTCTGTGTCTGTGTAGTACCAGAGCTAGTGTCTGTGTCTGTGTAGTACCAGAGTGTCTGTGTCTGTGTCTGTGTCTGTGTCGTACCAGAGCTAGTGTCTGTGTCTGTGTGTGTCTGTGTCTGTGTCTCTGTGTGTGTAGTACCAGAGCTAGTGTCTGTGTCTGTGTCTGTGTCTGTGTAACCAGAACTAGTGTCTGTGTCTGTGTCTGTAGTACCAGAGTTAGTGTCTGTGTCTGTGTCTGTGTAGTACCAGAGCTAGTGTCTGTGTCTGTGTCTGTGTCTGTGTAGTACCAGTGTCTGTGTCTGTGTCTGTGTCTGTGTCTGTGTCGTACCAGAGCTAGTGTCTGTGTCTGTGTCTGTGTCTGTGTGTGTAGTACCAGAGCTAGTGTCTGTGTCTGTGTCTGTGTCTGTGTCTGTGTCTGTGTCTGTGTCTGTGTCTGTGTCGTACCAGAGCTAGTGTCTGTGTCTGTGTCTGTGTCGTACCAGAGCTAGTGTCTGTGTCTGTGTCTGTGTCGTACCAGAGCTAGTGTCTGTGTCTGTGTCTGTGTCTGTGTAGTACCAGAGCTAGTGTCTGTGTCTGTGTCTGTGTCTGTGTCGTACCAGAGCTAGTGTCTGTGTGTGTGTCTGTGTCTGTGTAGTACCAGAGCTAGTGTCTGTGTGTGTGTCTGTAGTACCAGAGCTAGTGTCTGTGCTGACGGTGAGCTGTGAGCTGGCGCTGTGTGTGTGTCTGTGTGTGTGTGTGTAGTACCAGAGTGTCTGCCATCCATCCTCTGCAGAGGAAGACTAAACAGCGGAGAGCCCATGAGTACCTGACGCATCTCACTTCCGTGTCTTGGACATGTTTAGCTTCATTTGCGAGTGTGTGTGTGTGTGTGTGTGTGTGTGTGTGTGTGTGTGTGTGTGTGTGTGTGTGTGTGTGTGTGTGTGTGTGTGTCTGTGCATGTGTATGTGTATCTCAACTCTACGCATCCTGTGCCAGCACCATAAAACACAGACAGGGCAGGCTTTGTGTAATGTATTAATAAGCCCCACAACATAAATACACACATTCACACAAATGTAAATACAAGCATAGAAGCCCACTCATTCTCACACACACACACACTCTTTCTTACTCTCTCTCTCTCTTACTCTCTCTCTCTCTCACACACACACACACATGAGGGGACTCGCATTTACACATTATTCTCATACACATGTGTACACATGCACGCATACTAGGCAACTGATCATTAATCACCTAAAGGATCCCACTCCTATTTTTCCACTGCTGGGAAGAGAAGGGGCTGAGAGGTAGCTCCAGGTTTCTGGAAAGGCAAAAACTATTTTCCTCTCGATGAGCTTCCAAGTTTCCTGCTCCACTTGTATTCCAGCAGCTCTAGCTCCGGTCCTTCAAACAGCCATGTCTATCTCAGACGAGGCCCATACGCCCTAATGTATGTATACACTCCTGTTCTTTCTGTCATCTCTCTCCCTCTCTCTCTCCCTCCCTCTCTCTCTCCCTCTCTCTTTCTCTCATCCGTCTCATCCCTAATGTACATGCTCTTGTGTTCATGCTCAAGCTCCCACCTCTCTCCATCATCCGTCATGTCTATCTTCTTTCTCCCTCTTAGTTCTTATATAGCTACTTCTGCCCTCGCTTCCATCTCTCTCTTTCTCTCTCTCTGCTAATGTCTGCGCTCTTATGCTTGCTTTCATTTCCCTCTCCCTCTCCCTCTCTCTCTCTTGCTCTCTTTCTCTCTGTCATCTTTCTCTCTCTGTCTCCCATCATGTCCCTTTTCTCTCCCTCTCTCTCCCTCTCCCTCTCTCTCTTTCTCTCTGTCATCTTTCTCTCTCTGTCTCACATCATGTCCCTCTCCCTCTCTCCCTCTCCCTCTCTCTCTTGCTCTCTTTCTCTCTGTCATCTTTCTCTCTCTGTCTCCCATCATGTCCCTTTCCTCTCTCCCTCTCTCCTATGATGTATTTCAAATGAAAAGATGATACATGTTTCAGGTCTGTTCACTTTTTGTACTCCCCACTGTGCATATTACGACACACTACCTGCGTACACCATTGTCGTGGAAACATGCCAACCACTGCCATGACAACCGTCACATAATAACACATAACACTGCTGCATACATAACCTCTCCCCCTGCTGAAGAGTGACGGAGCGTCATGAGCTGTGTTTGAGAACATTGAACAATTACATTCAATTGTTTATTTATATAGCGCCAAAACAATCCAATTGTCTCATGTTGCTTTACAGAGCTCAGAGCCTGAACCCCTCCCTTTTAAACAGAGAGTCAGAAACATGACAGATTCATTCAATTCATACACGTCATCAGGATGTGGCAACTGTACATGATACATACAGACATAAGATGGTATATGCAGGATACATACTAAATGAATAGTGGAGAAGACGGGGAGAGAGCATTCAACTATTGTAGAACAGCTTAGTGGATCTACAGTGTGCTCGTAAGGATACTATTACAAGGGTAAGTAGAGCAATGAAACTGAAAACTATGGCGATGGTGGCAATTATTTACATTACTGGTTAATAGGCTAGCAAAGCAAAGCTATGAAAATATGCACACACACACACACACACACACACCAACTCAAATGACAAGTTCACTGTATAGCTGGACACATAAGACTAGCCTTTGAACAATGGTCTAACACCCTCTGCAAATGTCATCTGATGTAATGAATGAAAAGAGAAAAAGAGAGTGTGTGTGTGCGAGAGAAGGGAGGACACTCGTAGAGGTACTGGGAGGGAGAAGGATGTAGAGATAAGCAGGGAGCAAGAGAGAAAGCACAGGAGAGAGCGCGAGGCAGAGAGATAGAGGTGGATACAGAGCGTTCATTGGCTGTGGGCAGGAGCAGCAGGTGTCCTATCACATTAAGTGTGTGTGCCGTGTCTAGTGAGGATTATGGCCGGGGGGTTGGGGATGTTCCCGGGGAGAGCCACTCAAATCCGGCCCCTGATTACACCTCTGCCTCCCTGGGTTGCACGCTGGGCCGAAGGACCCGCACATTCTCCACCAGCGTGGGTGAGAGAGAGAGAGAGAGAGAGAGGGCCACGCAGGGGAACTGGGTCAGCCTGTCCCTCGTAACATCTTCTGACTCAGCTCATGACAAGAACCAGGGATTGAGAAGAGGGACAGAGACACGGGGGGGGGAGAGAGGCAACTTTCTCTGACTTAGAGAAATCTCTCTCTCTCTCCTTCTCTCTCTCTCCTTCTCTCTCTCTCTCTCTCTCTCTCCTTCTCTCTCTCTCTCCTTCTCTCTTTCTCTCTCTCTCTCTCTCTCTATACAGTTTGATCACACACAGAGTCTGTCAGTGAACATGTGTGTGACTCTGAGTTTCAGACAGAGGGAGTGCACTGTGGGGGACAGCACCAGAAGAGAAAAGGAGGGAGAGGGAAAGAGAGAGGGAGAGGGAGAGGGAGAGGGAGAGAGAGAGAGAGAGAGAGGGAGAGAGAGGGAGAGGGAGAGGGAGAGGGAGAGGGAGAGGGAGAGGGAGAGAGAGAGAGAGAGAGAGAGAGAGAGAGCGAGAGAGAGGGAGAGGGAGAGGAGAGGGAGAGGGAGAGGGAGAGGGAGAGGGAGAGAGAGAGAGAGAGAGAGAGAGAGAGAGAGAGGGAGAGGGAGAGGGAGAGAGAGAGAGAGAGAGAGAGAGAGAGAG
>NC_045161.1:1938126-1940185 GCF_900700415.2 Clupea harengus | reverse complement strand
TGTTCTATTCAAATGCCCACATAAGTAGATGACCTACTGTATATACGCCAGTATCAAAACATGGGACTGTCCGCAGACAAAAGGTAGAGAGAGAGAGAGAGAGAGTACAGAATGGACAGAATGGATTGTTGTTGATGTGTATGTTTCTCCCACGTGTTTGACAAAAGGGGGCAGTGAAATGGAGTTGTATTGGTGGCTGGCTGATTGGGAGATGTGTACTTCATCAGGGGCATGGAAAGGAGAGGAGATGGCTAAGACATTGATTGTGTTTGCCTGCCTTTCTGGTGCACATGTGGCTCACTCTGAGGAGCGCTGGCCCATCTGTTTCCATGCAGAGCTCCAACGGGTTGGACCTGCTACTGTACCGAGTCATTACGGCGGGGTGGTGACAGAAAAGCCATATATGTACCACAGCAATAATGACGGCTCGTAAAACGGAGCAGTGGTTGGCAATATGACCAGATCAACCCCCCCCCCACACACACACACACACCTTAATCATGCAGTCACCACACTGTGTGTGTGTGTTTGTGTGTGAGAGAGAGAGATTGTGAAAAGTGGGAAGTGAGTTTAATTTGATTCTAAGAGGCTGCCTTAAAGCTTTTACAGATCCCTGTGTGGCACACACTTGATTCCTCTACAGCCTTGCAGCGGCCCCCATATGAGAACCCCCATAGGCAGATGTGTCAGGGTACCTGGATCAGACAGAATCTCCCCCTCCACCTCCACCTCCCCCTCCCCCTCCACCTCCCCCTCCACCAGGGTAGGCTCCTCAATAGCCTGCTTCAATTACATTACAAACTCCATCCCACTCCTCAGCCTCAGTTAGATTAGAGACTTCACCTCATCCCAGACATCACACTTGTAGTTCCTATGTATCTGCACATGATGTGCTCGAGAGAGAGAGAGAGAACCAGAGAGAGAGAGCGAGAGAGAGAGAGAGAAGAGAGAGAGAGAGAGAAGAGAGAGAGAGAGAGAGAGAGAGACAGAGGAGAGAGAGAGAGGGAGAGGGAGAGAGAGACAGAGAGAGACAGAGAGAGAGAGAGAGAGAGAGAGAGAGAGAGAGAGAGAGACAGAGAGAGACAGAGAGAGAGAGAGAGAGAGAGAGAGAGAGCGAGAGAGAGAGAGAGAGAGACAGAGAGAGACAGAGAGAGAGAGGGAGAGAGAGAGAGAGAGAGAGAGACAGAGAGAGACAGAGAGAGAGAGGGAGAGAGAGAGAGAGAGAGAGAGAGAGAGAGAGTAGAGTAGCTTCCCCACTGAGGTGAACTGAGTTGCCAGACTAACTCCAGTCCAGTGAACTGACCTCCAGATAACCCCAAAATATTAAGAATTCAGAGCAGGCAGGGGCAAAAAGAAGCAGAATTGTTTAACAACTAATGTTTGCGCCCCGAGCCTCCATGCACTTATTGCCTCACACATAGAGCCACAGCCACAGCAAGCACACGCACACACACAGAGAGAGAGAGAGAGAGGGAGAAATGTACACGCAGTCTCTCTCAAAAACACACACACGCACACACAGAGAGAGAGGGAGAAATGTACACTCACTCTCTCTCAAACACACACACACACACACACACACACACAGAGAGAGAGAGGGAGAAATGTACACTCACTCTCTCTCAAAAAACACACACACACACACACACACACACACACACACACACACACACACACACAACACACACACACACAACAGAGAGGAGAAATGTACATTCAGTCTCTCTCAAACACACACACATACACACAGAGGGAGAATGTACACGCAGTCTCTCTCAAAAACACACACACACCACACGCACACACAGAGAGAGAGAGGGAGAAATGTACATTCAGTCTCTCTCAAAAAGCACACACACACCACACACACACACACACACACACACACACACACACACACACAGAGGGAGAAGTGTACACTCACTCTCTCTCAAAAACACACACACAGAGGGAGAAATGTACATTCACTCTCTCTAAAAAAACACACACACAGACACAGAGGGAGAAATGTACACTCAGTCTCTCTCAAAAACACACACACACACACACGCACACACAG
>NC_045161.1:1910626-1933126 GCF_900700415.2 Clupea harengus | reverse complement strand
GCTGAGGACAGAGCCTTTAAAGGATGCCATGAAGTGTACTTGTTTTCTGAGGACAGAGCCTTTAAAGGATGCCATGAAGTGTACTTGTTTGCTGAGGACAGAGCCTTTAAAGGATGCCATGAAGTGTACTTGTTTTCTGAGGACAGAGCCTTTAAAGGATGCCATGAAGTGTACTTGTTTTCTGAGGACAGAGCCTTTAAAGGATGCCATGAAGTGTACTTGTTTTCTGAGGACAGAGCCTTTAAAGGATGCCATGAAGTGTACTTGTTTTCTGAGGACAGAGCGTTTAAAGGATGCTATGAAGTGTACTTGTTTGCTGAGGACAGAGCCTTTAAAGGATGCTATGAAGTGTACTTGTTTTCTGAGGACAGAGCCTTTAAAGGATGCCATGAATGATGTACTTGTTTGCTGAGGACAGAGCCTTTAAAGGATGCCATGAAGTGTACTTTTTCAGTAAAAACATGTGGGGGATCTCAGTTCCAGACACTGTGCATACTCAAGGGATTGCAGATCTATCAATGTATCAATTCAGTTCAATTTTATGAAGCACAAAGGCAGGAAGAAACCTCGGCTCATAGGGGGGGGGGGGGGTTGGGTTGGGTTGGGGGGGGGGGGGGGGGTCATCAGCTTGGAGCCGTCCAGGTAGAGAGGTAAAGAGAACAGGGAAGTGGGGCTCAGAGACATGGCAGATGAATTCACACACGTATCAGGATAAGTATACATGATAGTACACATGTGGCAAATGTCCATGATACATACAGACATAAGATGGTATATGCATGATACATACTAAATGAATAGTGGATAAGACGGGGAGAAAGTATTCAAGTATTGCAGAACAGGTTAGTGGATCTACAGTGTGCTCGTAAGGTTACTATTACAAGGGTAAAAAGAGCAATGAAAATTAAAACTATGTGGATGGTGGCAATTATTTACATTCTGGGTTAATAGGCTGGCACAGAGTATGTAGATGTATCATGAGTGGGGTAGAATGAATGCATGACAGTGTGGTGCGGGTGGGTAGGTGTCTCCCATAATAATATGGCCTACTGTTCAGATTCATGAACACAAATGCATTTAACCCTGAAGGTGGGCGATCAAAAATGCTAATAACAATAGATTGACATATTGAAAGCCTTTATACACAGGCGCCAGTTAGTTAGTCCTATTTTCTCTGTGCTTAAACCATAACTGCCCGAGCCTTCCAAAGAAGATGGCCAACCCATGTGTAGTGTCATACGTGTACATTTCCAGCTGGCTGGTCCTTAACACACAGTGTGGTCCTACTTGAGTGCTGTCAGCCTTAGTCCCTGAGGGTTGACAGAAAGGCTAAGTCCCAGATTAGTGACCCTGTTTATATGTAGGCTTCAGCAGAAGCAATATGTGTGCACACACAAAGCCAAATGTTTGCCAACAAGTGTCTCCATGCAGTTTAGAACAGCCATTCAACTCAAGAACAAATCAAATATTTCACCCGGACTGTTTCAAGTCTCCATTGAAGCCTCGCCTTGCTATTAAAGCTATGGAGGTGTGCCGTGGGAACCATAAAGGAAGCAAAATAAAAGTCTCTCATGCCTTTCCAGACACACACTGTACATGCTTGCGTGTGTGCATGAATGTGTGTGTGTGTTTGGTGGCCTGGGCTATCGTTTTTTGTAATGCTAATTTTCTGCAAGTAAAGCAACTCTTGTCTTTGAGACAATCAGCACCCAGTTCCACAGTGAGCACACACACACACACACACACACACACACACTCCAGGAGTACAGTACAGTATGGCATGTTCAGTAACATCATTTAGTCACATTAGCGAAGGCCCTGCACTGATTTCTCCTTGAGTCAAGGACACTGAATTACCCTGTCCGTTCCTTGGAAAAAGACAACAGCTGATTAGAAGTAATCTCCCCCGATTGGACGTGTCCAGAGGCGGATGGGAAGACTGTCATAATGAGCTTATTGTATGCGTTCCTCTGCTCAGCCTTCTGTTCTCTGTTAAGGTAAGTGGATGGAGCAATGATCCATTTATTGGGCACATATAGTTCTAAAGCCCTTCACCAAGACAGTGGAGGAGCGCTCCATGGCGAGGACAAAGGCAGTCGGGGGGTGGTGGTGGGGGTGGGGGGGGCAAGCAGCGGAGAGAATGATGATAGGGCCACAGAAAAGAGAGAGAGAAGGAGGGGGTGGAGAGAGAGAGGAAGGGGAGCAGAGGAGAGAATGATGATAGGGCCACAGAAAAGAAAGAGAGAAGGAGGGGGTGGAGAGAGAGAGAGGAAGGGGAGCACAGCCACAGAGAGACAGTGGAAGGAAGGAAGAGAAGAAAAGAGAGAATCAGCTTTGTGGCAATGAAGCAGTCTACATCAAAGCTCATCCAGCTGCTTCTTTCACTCCTCTTCTCTTCTCTTCTCTTCTCTTCTCTTCTCTTCTCTTCTCTTCTCTTCTCTTCTCTTCTCTTCTCCTAATGTATCTTTTAGGCAGAGTTGCCAAACTCCCACAAGCATGAGAGGAGAGCATCAAGTATTCTGTATTATCTGTCAGGAAAGAAGGAAACTTTTCCTAAACTGACACTACACCGCATCTCTTTGGCAGACAGAAAAAAAAAAAAAAAAGGGAATCTGATGAGGTCTTCACCAACTCATTAACACCCCCTTAGATTATTCCGGTTAGTTCTATCCCCCCACAAACGCGCAAAGGCAGTGATGGAAGCAACTCTGGCCTCGATCAAAGCGTCCTCTTTCTTATCGTCTCCGACTCGTACCAGTGGAGTCAACAGACAACTACAGAATTCCATATCATTCCCAAATGCTTCACAAGAACAGTTCTGCCTTTTTTCGGCAAATCAAAACCATTCATGTTTTTAAAATCTCCTCCTGTCTTCTTCCATGCCGCTGGTCCCTACATCTGGAGCGCAGGCCCATTCATCGTGTCTTTCCTTGCCCCCCTTGCCTTGACAACTCAGATCAGATGCTCACGCTTCGAAAGCATTGCTGTGTACAAACGCTGGAAGTGAACTTCCTCAAAGGAGTGGAAGGACAATCCTGTGCGTGCTCTGGTGCCCGTCCAGGAGCCTACTTTCTTACTGATCTCCTTACATGTCATTACATAATGAGCTTGACACCCCTTATGCTCCGGTGCCATCTCTCTAGGGCACAGAGGCCGTGTTCTCCAGGATTCAGCCACTGGTGAATGGAGCTGGGGCCTGGAGCTGGGGCCTGGAGCTGGGGCCTGGAGCTGGGGCCTGGAGCTGGGGCCTGGAGCTGGGGCCTGGAGCTGGTGAATGGAGCTGGGGCCTGGAGCTGGGGCCTGGAGCTGGGGCCTGGAGCTGGGGCCTGGAGCTTTCTCCAACCGCAACTGTGTACTAATGTAGGAGAGGCAGTGTTCCTGCAGGCCAGAGATATGATAGAAGATGACTACTGTCAGAGATATTCAGTCAGAGCAGAAGTGCAGAACCACACAGAGAGAGAGCGAGAGGGAGAGAGAGAGAGCAGGGGAGACAGGCTCTTAGTGCTCCCAGGATCCATTAGGGGGTTACCTGACACTGTGGGAGAGACGGGGCTTGCCACTGGTGCAGCCTGATTTCCACACGCCATGTGTCATAGATCTCTGCTCACGCAGAATCTTGGCCTTCAGGGTGAGACACACTCAAATTACAGTGACATATTGAACGCAATATTTGTCTCAATAAAATCGTATAAATAAAAATATATAAATGCAAGATTCAAAACACAACTTGTTTATTCAATATGCTGCATATGTGAGTGTTAATAATTCCTCCTTTGGACAGTAGACGGAGCTCTACCACTATGGGGCAGCGTACAGTAATACTAGATAATACAACAGATCACATCAAAAAACTAATACACAGGAGATGGCATTTGCACTGCTTTAAGCTTCCCCAAAATGTCATCTCTGTCTGACATCAAAATTTGTATTACTATTTATAGTTTTCCCTTCTAATCTCAATATTCCATCTCCTGACCTCCTTTTAGAATAGCCTAGGGAGAGCGTCTGCACTGTGACCCATTTCTTTATGGATATTACTACATTCAACACACACACACACACACACACACACACAGTATATTTAATTAATAATACTCTTCACTGTGCTCACAGTTCGTGATCATTCTGAACATCCTCTCCATAAATACATCACCGGCTTAACCAAAAGCTCCTATTTTTTAAAAGATGTGTAAAACACGCATTGATACTCTCTTTGTTCCGTCATTAAGACTGAATTATTAAAGCTGAAAAACAAACAACAAAGGCTGCAAGTGTTATTTAATTAAAGCCACAGTCAGACCGATGCCCAAAGAGCGTTTGCGCTAGATAATTCAATCAAACACTGCCCTCCCATGGCTTAATTGAGTAATTCACATTGTGATTTCCCAAAGAACTAGAGGGCCTTTTTTAGTAATTGGATATTTATTTGATTTTTATTTTCCGAATGATGGACAATGACAAATAGGAGGGGAGTGGGACAGGAGCAGAATTGCATTAAGGTGCCATTGGTCCCTTAAATAGCAGGCGGGAGTGGTTTCTGGTGTCAGCAGGGCGTCCGAAGCTCAGGCGATAGCAGAGATATTAGAGCACTCATGAGTGGTATTAGCTCACAGCACAGGGAGATTATTAATTCATTGGGTTGAAATGATTGATTTCATCTTCAACAGTGAGAACCAGAAAGACCAGAATGAAATAGTTAATAGAGAGTGAGAGAGAGAGAGAGAGGCAGAGAGAGAGAGAAGGAGAGAGGGAGAGAGAGAGAAGGAGAGAGGGAGAGAGAGAGAATGAGAGAGGGAGTGAGAGAGGGAGGGAGAGAGAGAAATTAAGACTGGAGATCTTTAGAGGAGACGACACTGCAAAAAGAATTAAAAAAAGAAATCAGAGGAATTTAAAGATATGAAGAAAAATTGCATCCAGAGAGGAAGAAAAGAAGCACGATTGAAACTGAGAGAGGAAAAGAGAAGATGAGAGATAGTACATTTGTTTGAAAATGAGAGTTACAGAGTTAGAGAGAGATAGTTACAGATAGTTAGACAGAGATAGAGGGAGAGAGAAAGAGCGAGAGAGAGAGACAGAGAGAATACAACTTTTCCTGACTGCTGAAGTTGTGCCAGAGGCAAGACTGGGATTTTCAGAAACATGGAGCCATGCTGAATTATTGATCACCCTACAGAGCCCAGCAAGCACACTCATACACAAACCTCATACACAACTACACACACACAGACACACACACACAACCATTACAGTGCTCTGCATCAAAATTTCATAGAATTTTTTTCTCATTACAGAGAGCGTGGCAGTCTTCGCCGGCAGGTACAGCATAGGGGCACAAGTGTGTGTATGGTGAGTGTGAGTGTGTGTGTGTGTGTGTGTGTATATGTATGTGTGGCAGGGGCATGGGGGCACAAGTGTGTGTGTGGTGGGTGGGCAATCTGACTGAGAATAATTAATCCAGTATAGAACACTCTCCGATTGAGCTGTCTGGGGCAGATCAAAGGAAACATCACCCTTTAGGATCCACACCTGCAGAGAGAGGATGGGGGAGTGAGAGAGGGAGGCAGAGAGAGGATGGGGGAGTGAGAGAGGGAGGCAGAGAGATGGAGGATGAGAGAGGGAGGCAGAGAGATGGAGGATGAGAGAGGGAGGCAGAGAGAGGGAGGATGAGAGAGGGAGGCAGAGAGAGGATGGGGGAGTGAGAGAGGGAGGCAGAGAGATGGAGGATGAGAGAGGGAGGCAGAGAGAGGATGGGGGAGTGAGAGAGGGAGGCAGAGAGATGGAGGATGAGAGAGGGAGGCAGAGAGAGGGAGGATGAGAGAGGGAGGCAGAGAGAGGATGGGGGAGTGAGAGAGGGAGGCAGAGAGATGGAGGATGAGAGAGGGAGGCAGAGAGAGGGAGGATGAGAGAGGGAGGCAGAGAGATGGAGGATGAGAGATGGATGAGAGAGGGAGGCAGAGAGATGGAGGATGAGAGATGGATGAGAGAGGGAGGCAGAGAGCAGGAGAGGGAGAAGTTGGAGAGCTGAACAGAGAATGAAAGTGCACAGGAGGCTCTCAGTGGTGTGAGAGAAGAAAAACAAAGACTAATTTGACAGAGGGGCCAGGCAGGATGGAGAGATGAAAAAGAAGGAGAAAAGGCAGGATGGAGAGATGAAAAAGAAGGAGAAAAGGAGGCCACAGCAGGAGGCGAAAGGCACCAGCAGCTTGTGAGAGTCCATCATGGAGAGGCAACAGAAGGCATCTGGATACGTGTGTGTGTGTATGAAGGATGGTATGAGTGTGTGTGTGTGTCTGTGTGTGTGTCTGTGTATGAAGGATTGTATGAGTGTTTGCAACAGCGAGGAGCGCAGCAGGGGACTGTGTGTATGTGTGTGTGTGTGTGGGTGTGTGTGTATGTGTATGTTTGTGTGTGTGTGTGTGTGTGTGTGTGCGTGTATGTGTGTGTGTGTGTGTGCGTGTGTGTATGTGTATGTTAGTGTGGGTGTATGTGTGTGTGTGTGTATGTGTGTGTGTGTGTGTGGGGGTGTGTGGGGGTGTGTGTGTGTGTGTGTGTGTGTGTGTGTGTGTGTGTGTATGTGTATGTTTGTGTGTGTGTGTGTGTGTGTGCGTGTATGTGTGTGTGTGTGTGTGCGTGTGTGTATGTGTATGTTAGTGTGGGTGTATGTGTGTGTGTGTGTATGTATGTAGGTGTGTGTGTTGTGTGTGTGTGTGTGTGTGTGTGTGTGTGTGTGTGTGTGTGTGTGTGTGTGTGTACACGGGCCACCGAGACTCCTCCGTCACCCTTCTTCCCCAGGGTGGGTGCACTCGCTCTGTAAGGACGGGATCTTTTATCTGGGCTGACGTCCCAATCCATCAATCAGACATTGATGGAGCCCCCGGGAGGCTGGGTGCCCACACCTACCTACCCCCCCCACCCCCCCACCCCCCAATCCAGGCAACACCATGCCTGCCCAACCCCACCTCGAAACCTCCATCTGCCGTACTTAACCCTTTCCTGCTTCATACCCCACCAGGCCCCTAAGACAGGACAGGGGTGTGACTCTCCCAAATCTCCACACACTGACTGCAGTCTGACAAAGAACACAGGAGCTTTCAAGTATGGGACCAGAATTTCATCATAGTTCAGGTTGGTAGGACCTTTATCTTACCAGTTAACATATATATTAACACATAAATACTGGCATTACACATTATATACCAATATTACTTGGTTCATTACATATTATATACCAATATTACATGGTTCATTACATATTTTATACCAATATTACATGGTTCGTTACATCATTTTTATGAAGAAAACTGAAATAGCAAAGTTCCATGTTGTTTCCTAAAGAACCGGGACTGGCTGAAGTGATGTGGGGGAAGGGTCTGAGCAGGCCGAGCTCCCCTGCATCTGCCAGTGATTTACATGTGCTGTGCATGTTCACCATCCATGTGTGAGGAAAACGGACAAAACCTCCTCAACACTTCCTGTCACCAAGGCACCCAGCGACCCCCAGACGTGTGCCGCGTGCCTCCTCCCCATCTCCTCATCTCTCCCCTCCACGCACGATTAGTCTCGCCGGTGCCACGAGGCTTCAGCACTGTACTACGGCCGTGTGGAAACAAAGTGCCCATCTATCACAGGGAATAAGCTTCATTAAGCGCCTGGCACCTGGTGCAGGGAGACAGCAATTAGTGGAGCCGCAGCAGCAACAGCTTGACGTCCCTCTCCGCCGTCCCCCGCTTGTTGGGATGCTGCATTAATGGCTAATTTCGGGCCATGATGGGCCTGACAAATCTGCAGTGAGGGAGGCGTACCGTGTCTGGGAAAGAGATGGGGGTCTCCCCCTAAGGACACGGAAGTGTCGGTTCTCGGGCGTCAACGAGCACTTAATCTACAGGACCTGGGACCGCTGCCAGAACTGGGACCTTACGGGGAGGTCTCCAGACGGCAACAAGCAGTCAGACTGAAACTGGAGTTTAAATCTCTTTCTCTCTCTCTCTCTCGCTCGCTCACACCCACCCACACACACACACACACACACACACACACACACACACACACACACACACACACACACACACACACACACACACACACACACACACACACACACACACACACACACACGCACACACACACGCACACACACACACATGTGCATGCTCTCTCTCGATTGCCTCTCCACCTTGGGAGAGAAAAATGGTCGGAGAATATAGTGCGGAGTAAGAAGAAATTCTGTTAAAGGAGAACTTATCGACCACGGGGGTCTGCCCTCCCCCTCTCTCCCCCCCCTTCCACTCACGTCCCCCACCAAACACATTTGCCCTCGTCCTCCCATTCCACTGGCTGTCAGTCGTCAGGGATCTTGTTTTCTGGTTCTCTCTCTCTCTCTCGTCTCGTCTGCCTTCTTCCTGCTGCAGGAACGGAATGAATTTGCCCGGTCATGTAGAGCGGAGGCAGGCAGCGCCATGGCCAGCAATCAATCAGCACACTGCCTCGCTGTCACTGCCGTGTGTGTGTGTGTGTGTGTGTGTGTGTGTGTGTGCACCTCCCCCAGCCCAGCTCCGTCTGCACACACACCTTCCCCAGCCTCTCCAGCGGACTCCCCAGGGGGACGGAGGAAGCAGGGGGCCTTCATGCTAGACACACACTCATACACGCTCCACCTGACAAGCACGGCTAGCTAGATGGATGGGGGAGGAAACGAAGGAGCGGGGAAGGGGAAAAGAAAGTGACAGAGAGAGAGGGAGGGAGGAAAGAAATGGAAAGTTTATGAGCGATAAAGAAATAGACCGGAGAAAGGGTGGAAAAGAGCACATCATGAGAGGAGACCAATTATCATGGATGAGGAGTGTTGTTCGAGGAAGCTGCTTGTTCTTTTGACCAACAGACTAATAGCACAGTGCAGTCCCTCTGTAGTTGAACCTCACAGCCCAGAAATGTTGCTTCTGTCTGGCTCATGAGGCTAGTCTCAGTGGCATTGAGTTCAAGTCGCAATTTCCTCGAGTCTTTTAATAGTGCAGTTATCTGTGCAGTGATCTAGCCTTCACTGATGGATAATGGGGTGAGTTTCTTACCCTTTGCAAATAACAAAACATACTCTGGTTTCATGCTGGTCCCTCCAATTAAGAGCTGATCATATTTAACTGTAACTGTATTAAATGATCAGACTGTATTCGCTCCGATGATTACAGAATGATCAAGGAGAAAACATGTGAGGACCGCTGTTCTGTGGGATCTCTTGCCATTCCAAAAATCGCAAGAAGGCCATTCAGCTATTCTGGGTATAGGCCCATATTGGTCACATTAGGACTGCAGCTGTAAGTCTCAAAATGCCTACAGCTCACCAGTCTTCAAATGTTATTAATGAGGTGATGACACCCTGGTGACCCTTGGTTCAAATGCCCTTGGTTAAATGGTTCCCCCCAACATTATTGATCTAACTGGCTACACTTAGTATTGCCATGTGTGAGACTATTACCCCACTGAACTCAATGTGTGAGACTATTACTCCTTAAACTCAATGTGTGAGACTATTACTCCTTAAACTCAATGTGTGAGAATATTACTCCTTAAACTCAATGTGTGAGACTATTACCTCTGAACTCAATGTGTGAGACTATTACTCCACTGCCCCTTAAACTCAATGTGTGAGACTATTACTCCTCTGAGTAGAACTCAATGTGTGAGACTATTACTCCTTAAACTCAATGTGTGAGACTATTACTCCTGAGAACTCAATGTGTGAGACTATTACTCCACTGAGTAGAACTCAATGTGTGAGACTATTACTCCTCTGCCCCTTAAACTCAATGTGTGAGACTATTACCTCTGAACTCAATGTGTGAGACTATTACTCCACTGCCCCTTAAACTCAATGTGTGAGACTATTACTCCTCTGAGTAGAACTCAATGTGTGGGACTATTACTCCTTAAACTCAATGTGTGAGACTATTACTCCTCTGAACTCAATGTGTGAGACTATTACTCCTTAAACTCAATGTGTGAGACTATCACTTCTCTGAACTCAATGTGTGAGACTATTACTCCACTGAACTCAATGTGTGAGACTATTACTCCTTAAACTCAATGTGTGAGACTATCACTCCTCTGAACTCAATGTGTGAGACTATTACTCCTTAAACTCAATGTGTGAGACTTTACTCCACTGCACCCTAAAACTAAAGGTGTGGGATTCCTAGGGGTGAACCTGTGAGACTCCCACAGCTAAAGCCAAGCAGGCAAAAGGGAGATCAGAGGAGAAGAATACATGTATACACTTGCACATTTAGAGTTCACGTTTGATTTCTTTATTTCTGCTTTATTTAACAGGGACAGTGCACATTAATAAACATAAAAGTAAATGCACCAGAAAAGGCTATTTGACATCTATTGTGGCCTGGGCCGATGAGCGATCGACGTTCATGACGAGTGTAACCCATGAATTAAAGTAACACTGTGGAGTTTCTGGAGCCGCCAGCTAGGGGGCTACTTTCTGCTGGATTATTCAGAAATGTATTTGCTGTCTTGCTTTGTCTTGTGTTGCACTTAGTTGATGTTTGACTGTGTTAGGAAAGTTGTTGACTCGCTAGTTTGTCATAAACAAAGTAAGCAAATTTCAACAGTTTAGCCGCTAGCAAGACATCTCGTTAGCGATGTTAGCAAGCTTGTTATAACACGCTTGGACATTGATGCTAGTAATAAGTGCTCTCGCGTCGGCTTCTTTGTAATGTTATTGTGATAGCTACGTTGGCTAGCTTGCCAACAACTTTCCTAACACAGTCAAACATCAAGCAAGTGCAACACAAGACAAAGCAAGACAGCAAATAAGTTAGTGAATAGTCAAGCAGAAAGTAGCCCCCTAGCTGGCGGCTCCAGAAACTCCATAGTGTTACTTTAAGAAGATGCTATTTACAACTCCTCTTACACAAGGAGTTTGGACACTGAGTAGAGGACAATGTGGACGCTATAATGTGATGGACAACAGAAGCAAATATGACTGAGCTGGATTGCGGTCAGCCAAAGATGTGGGGCCTTGTACTTTTAAAACCTCACTATAGCAGTGATAGCAGGAGTCACTAGAACAGCTCGTGTGTCCAATGACATCATACATGACCAGTACTGTATGAGTGGAATGGTTATGGATTTGCTTTTTTTGTTCTTAAATCTTTAAGGACTCCTCTTTCGCTCTATTTCAGCAGGCATGTAACAAAGAATGTTTACATAAAAACTTTATTACTTATAAGAAAAAATTGACAACAAACATGCTTATACCACAAAAGAAAATTAAAAGATATTGCACTGGTTACTCGAGCATTTCTTCTCTTTCCTCCGAACTCATGTCTCTCCACCATACATAACTCTACCGCCACCTCTCCCTTAATACCAGAACGCTAAAACACAGGGTTACTTACACAGAATCAGGATCAGACAGCCTTTAAAACCCCAGAGGAAATGTCTCACAGTCGAGCCTGCAAGTGTCATTTCATTCAGTTCTCAGCCATCAAATTGTGTGTGTGTGTGTGTGTGTGTGTGTGTGACAAAGACCAAAGCCTTCACACTGATCAGTAATCTGTGCTGTGGGCACAAGAAAGCACAGAATGGAGACCACAAACACACTCACACACACACGTGCCCTTAACTGATGGAGTGCAATACAAATATGTGTCTGTGTGAGAGAGTGTGTATGTGTGAGAGAGTGCGTCTGTGTGAGAGAGTGTGTCTGTGTGAGAGTGTGTGTATGTGTGAGAGAGTGTGTATGTGCAAAATGTGGGAGACAACGACTACAAATGCGAATGTGTGAAGGTACACTATGTTTGATAGGTAGGAGGAATTTAGAGATATCGATTTGAAAATCATTTGATTCCATGCGTGTGGGTCACCATGTGTTTTTTTATGTGTAGGATATGTGTGATTTGAGCTTGTGCTGAGTGGCTGTTAGCAGAGTGACGTTTCTGTGGCCAAGACTGGTGGCTGTACATTAATGAGGACTTTGGGGTCACTGACACAACCAGTCCTCTCTCAAACTGACGGCAGAACAGTCATTGCACACGCGGGAGTGTGTCTGTTCATCACAATTGGTGAGAGGTTCCATCTCAATTTCAGAGATGACTGACTGAAGGCTGCAGCCACCCACTGATCAGTAAGAAAGCAGGGCGTCTGCCTTCCAGAAGGTTTCCAGAGATAAACTACATACTCTAATGACATCCACTGTGCTACTATCTGTAAACGTATACATCCTCGCTCCAATAGAAAACATTTTTTTTGGAGATCCACTACAGCTTTCCTCGTCTCATGGCAGAGAAGTGAAAGTCTTGACACAATGGACCACAGTACCACACATGGTGGAATGATCTTACACGTTTCATATTTAGTTTTTTTAGAGAATTATCAGCTCATCCTTTTCACTCTCAATAACAAATCATCAGATCAACAACTGTGCGCCCAGTGCATTTTTACAAATTGATCTGATGGAGTTTCTGAACAGGCTTGAAGTGACTTATATACTAAAAAACCATCACATATTATTTGATACACTCTGAAAATTGTGTACAGAGTCAAAAATCTGTGTCATGGTTAGGTTAGCGGTACCAATAGTATCTCTGTCTGTTGGACAGCGTGCACCACTAAGAGGTTGGAAGAACTCACACACTGAACGAGTCTGAGACAACCACAAAGAGACATGTTTTCCTCTGCGACACCAGCCTTATCAGTCAGGGAGGGAGGGCTAGAGCATCACCTCTCCACTGACTCAGTCAGTGCGCCGTCCTATTCTTCAGGAGGATGAATCATATTCAGTATGGACTATGCAGAAAGCCTCCACCTGCTGTACAGAGCCTACATTATGTTCATGCTCCCCGTGGACACAGCTCAGTAAAAGCCTCGCTCACGCTCGCGTACGTGTGCGGCCTACATTGGCTTCGACACTACAATCAGGTCAAGAGTGAGGGGCAATGGACATTGGCACTGCAACATGGCTCAAGTTAGTGGCTTGTTCTGAGGTAAAGATATGTAAACACAATGCAAAAACACCTGCCTCTGACTGGGTGGAGAACAGTGATAGCGAGTAACCTTATGGTGACAGACAATAATGAGAAAAGGGGAGAGTCTGGGCTGGGTAATCTTAAAACAATTAGTTTAAAACAACAATATAATACAATAATACAACGGTATATACCACAGAAACAGAAAAGGGGATCCGTTTAAAAGTCCAAAGATAAAAACTTGAGGTGCACAACACCCCTAGACGTCTAGGGATTGGTCAACACCTAGGAAAGATGGGGTCTGATTGGCCAATTTATTGTTTCACTTGGAAAGGACAAAAAATACACACACAAACCCAAAAGTAAAAAAAAAAAAAAAAGGGGGTTGCTTTTTTTTGTGTGCAAAGCTGCCCTCTCGCCCAGCGCTTCACAAAGGGCAGGATTGGACCGCACAGGTGCAATACACACAGAGGCTACACTCATTTACAGACACACACACTCTCAATACTGCAGCGTAGAAAACACAGAAAGGAGTTTTAAATATTCATTTATATATACACAGACACTTGCCTCGCTCACCTATGTACACACACACACACACACACACAAACACATTCACACAGAGCATATAGTCAGGTAACCTTACCAGATAAGAGGCAACACACATACGCTGAAAACACAGCAGATTGGTCCAGAGCGCAAAATATTGGGTTGATTTTGTTGCAAATAAAAGCAGAAAGTGAAACATAGGAGGCAAAGGGGGGCTAGAAATCAAGTCAGTGGTCTACTGAACACCTCAGCATCAGACACACATCATCACATTTGGGTGTGAAGTCAGCGGTCTACTGAACACCTCAGCATCAGACACACATCATCACATTTGGGTGTGAAGTCAGCGGTCTACTGAACACCTCTGAGACACACATCATCACATTTGGGTGTGAAGTCAGCGGTCTACTGAACACCTCATCAGACACACATCATCACATTTGGGTGTGAAGTCAGCGGTCTACTGAACACCTCTCAGACACACATCATCACATTTGGGTGTGAAGTCAGTGGTCTACTGAACACCTCTCAGACACATCATCACATTTGGGTGTGAAGTCAGGTCTACTGAACACCTCTGAGACACACATCATCACTCATCCATTGGGTGTGAATTCACGCGGTCTACTGAACATCTTCTGAGACACGCATTCATCACATTTGGGTGTGATATGGTCAGTGGGTCTATCTGAAGACCTCTGAGACACACATCATAACAACATTGGGTGTGAAGGTAGCGGTCTACTTGATACACTCTGAACCACACATCAACTCACATTTGGGGTAAGTCATAGCGTGCGGTCCCTAAACTGAAACACACCCTCTCAGACACAAACATCATCACATTTTGGGTGTAAGTCCAGCGGTCAGTACTGAAACACACTCAGCATCAGACCACACATCAAATCAAATAACATTTGGGTGTGAAGTCAGGGTCTACGTGAACACCTCAGCATCAGAGACACCACATCATCAATTTGGGTGTGAATCAGCGGATGCTAGACTGAACACTCCTCTTAGCAAACACATCAAACTCCAACATTTGGGGTGAAAAGTCGACGCTGCCTTTCCAGTTTCTCACCCTAACTAAGTGGTTTACAGATGAAGCCCTGAGAATGAGAGGTCAGAGGTCGGGCAGAGGTCGGCGGTCACTTCACCCGAGGTTTGAGAGGGCGAGCACAGCTGGTGAGCCAATTGGAAACATTTGATTTGAAAGAATATCAGGCAACCAAGAACTACAGTTGTTGTGTTTAACTGTCTCTATATACAGATGATGAATGATGAGATGATGATGAGTTCCTCTTACAACTAGACTTAGTATACCAAACTGTTTTACTAGACTACTAACTAACTATATCAGAGTTTACAAATATGTTCAGCTCAGCACGCCTATTGACATGTTCAAATATGATATGGCGCTGTAGTGATTTTTTCTGTGCACAAACTTGACACAATCTCATGTGCAACACTGGCAAATTCGATTGTTAAATGTACACCTCTCTCTCTCACACACACACACACACACACACACACACACACACCACACACACCACACACACACACACACACACAAAGAGGTATTACTTTTTCATGCAGCGATACTGCTTATCTATCCTAGGACGTTACCAGTAAACATTCATATTGGCTTACAGACACTAACTGATAAACAGTGACGTTTTGAGGGGAAGGATGATGACTGAGCTGCCTAAAAGTGCAGGTGGAGCACAACTGCCAAGCTATGCACAAGAGCCCTCAACTCACACACTCTATGGCACAGGAAGTGAACAAAGGATGCTGGGATATGGATGGCATTTGTTTGCCAAGTGGCAGCTGCAGACGGTGCTTTATGTGATGTGTGTTTTACAAATTGCTAAGCATACGCTACTTTATTGCTGCCATAAATACTCTTTAAACCGCCTGTAGAAATCACAGGTAGGTAGGTTGACATCAGATGAACAGCATTCTTTAAGGCACAATCAGATCTGTTCGGGATAAAACACGTGCCTTGGATTGTGTCCCTATAGTCCGAGTGTACGTGTGTGAGAGAGTGTGTGTATTTGTGTCGAAATATATTACAACATTCTGCTTATTTCTAAGCCCCACTGGTTTTGCAGAGAAAGACAAAAAAACATCAAAATATCAAAATAAAAAACAAAAGCAGGTTGGGGTGTGTGTGTGGGGGATCAGACACAGAGAATGGTTCTTTAAAACAGGATATACACAAAACTCGACATGGAATGGAGCTGTTGTGTTTTTCGTCTCTCCTTATTCATTTTCAGATTAGTGTATGCTAAAAGTCTGTAATGTTGGGTTCCAACATGCACTTGAGTCATAAGTCCTTGACAGTCTTATGAGGCGGTGGGGTGGGGGGGCGTGAGGGGCGCTGCTATGTCTTCTTGTTGGCTTTGTCTTGTGGCGTAGAGCTGCCTTTGGCCTCGGGCCTGGGCCTCAGAGAAGAGCCGCTGTGCCTCACCTCCAACCTGTCCTGACTCTCCTCCCCAGCCGCGCTGCAGTCTCTCGGGGGGAGGGTTTCTTCCTGGCAGCCGGAGCGTCCAGAGCCCAGGCCGGCTCAGCTTTGGGGGCAGACGCTCTTGCCGGCGAGCCAGAGAGTCCGGGGGCCGTCAGAGAGGTGGAGGCAGCTGCAGAGGCAGAGAGTCCGGAGGCCGTCAGAGAGGTGGAGGCAGCCGTGGTCATCGGCGACGAATCCTGCTGTTCCAGTTTTGGGTCTTTGCTCTTTGGGTGGGCTGCGTTGGACGAGGCACTCTCCTTGGCCCCGGGCATGCTGAGTTTGACGGGGCCCAGCACACTCTTGGCTACGGTGGCCAGCTGAGACACCACCCTGTCCACTCCGCTCTCAGACACGGCGGGCGGCGTGGCCGCGGTGGCGGCAGCCACACTCATAGCCTGCCTGCGGTTGTCCGCCTCCTTCATCTCCTTGGTGATTCCCCCTGAGGGCGAGGGGGTTTGAGACTCCCTGGAGACGGCGCGGCGGCGGTGGGGCGGCTGGGCTCGGGCGCCCGCTCATGAGGAGAGAGCGGGGCTGGATCTGGGGCGCGGGTCGGCGGGCTTCAGGAAGGGATCTCTGGTGAGCGAGGTGAACGCAGAGCCGGGCGTGGAGAAGCTGCTGGGTGGGGCGGGGACAGAAGTGGGCCTCTCTCTCCTCACAACATCCGCTGCTTTTGTGGAGCTGCTGACGGAGCCCAGAGCTGGAGGCGTAGATAGAGGAGCTCTCTGGTCTGAGGCTGTCTGTGTTTGTGGTGTAGCCTGGCCATGAATGGTTGCTGCGCTTGCTCTGAGCTTTGGGGAAGCGGGCTGTGTGGAGGACAGCGCTGGGGGCATCGAGGGGCCTGGGCCCAGTCTGAGCGCTGAGGAGGGGGCAGTGCTGCGCTGACACTAGTGGGGCGCAGCAGGCAGGTGCTGGGGTGACGTAGGTCTGCTGCCTCCCCCCTCCTGGCTGTCCTCCGACCCCTCGTCGGTCTCGTCTTCGGATGAGTCCACCTCGTGGATGGCGTCCTGCTTCTGGAGCGACTCCCGGCGTTCCGCTCGGTCCTGCCGGATGGCTGACAGTTTGTCCTTCAGCTTGCTCTTCCCCGGTGCCAAGCCCAGGGCACCGGCGCCCTCGCTCACCTCCTGGCGGCCCAGCTTGCGGGCGGAGTGCTTCTGCAGGCTGCCCTTCTCTGGTGGAGCCGCGCGGCCCCTAACAGCAGGCTGCCCTCCCCGGCCGACTCCTGCAGGCTCTGCAGGCTGGGCTCCCGTTGAAGGAGCTCCTTCTTTGAAGTCCACGTGGCCGATGTCCAGGCTGTGCTTACGCACACCGGTCGCCCCGCACGAGGCAGAGGGAGCAGGAGCGGAGGGCGAGGAGGAGGAGGAGGAGGACGAGCAGAGGGAGGAAGAAGCTAGCTTTTCAAGCAGACTGGACCCGCTTGAGCAGGGGCGAGCGCTGGGGGTCGGTGCTCTTGGGCCGGGCGATGTGGCGCAGGAGCGGCGGGGAGGAGTGCAGCTTGACGGGAAGGACAAGGACTGGGCCCAGGTGAGGGTGGCTGGACAGCGGAGACGGGGAGCGCTGGGGGGAGGTGCTCTGTGGGGTGGGGGAGGGCGTGCGGGCCAAAGGCGACAGGGGGATGTTGCCGGCAGACTTCCGGCGGGGCGAGCGGTACTGGCGCTGGAGCTTAGGGGCCAGGCCATGCAGGGAGCTGGGCCGGATCTGGCCTGAGCTGGCGGGGGAGTTTGGCACACTGGAGCTGGGGGAGCTGCTCTGAGATGAGGTCCCTCCCACTGAAACACACACAGGGCAGAGTGTGGTCAACACATGCTGACAGACACACACACACACACACACACACTCACACAACTCATCTTCATGGTAACCACTGAGGGTATGGGTTCAATACCCACAGAACACACACACTGATAGAAATGGAGAACTCTACAATACTGTAAGTTACTTTGAACAGTGGCAACAGACGTCAATATCATAAGAGTTTTGGATATGACTGTGTAGACAGTGCTGGAGATATTTGCCTATGCGGTTGGTCTTGTTTTGATCACTACCACATTAGGGATTGTACAGCCAGCTGCCTGTGTGTTCCTGGAAGCAGGTGATGTCAAATGTTCATAGTTGTGGTATATGTGTGTTTAATATGTGTGTGTTTAATATGTGTGTTTAATATGTGTGTTTAACGTGTGTGTTTAACGTGTGTGTTTAACGTGTGTGTTTAACGTGTGTGTTTAATATGTGTGTTTAATATGTGTGTGTTTAATGTGTGTGTTTAATATGTGTGTTTAATATGTGTGTTTATTGTGTGTGTGTGTGTGTGTGTTTAATGTGTGCGTTTAATGTGTGTGTGTGTAATGTGTGTGTGTGTGTGTTTAATGTGTGTGTTTAATGTGTGTGTGTGTAATGTGTGTGTGTGTGTGTGTGCACATCTCACCTGAGTGGGAAGAGTCTGGTGTGGAGCGGTAGCCCTGTGTGGGGGAGCGGGGGAGAGGTTGTGTGTGGGGGATCCTGGCACCACTCTCTCCAGAGGAGACGGAGCGGTTCAGGGAGGAACAGACTCCGGCTCGTGTGCAGCAGAGACGCCTGCTTTGGTGATCTTACGGAACAGGGAGTTCCTCTTCTTACTGTTAAATCACAAAAACAGCAGCGGAATTTAAAAACTCCAATCAGAATAGTGATACAAATAGGGTTAGGAGCATGTTTAAACAGTTTTAAATACTGATACACATGTTCCCTTTAAAACACTACAGGTGAGATGGCGACAGGTCCCATGGCTCTTTACCTGTCCTGGCCTTCCTTGTTCTTGGTCTTCTTGTTCCTCCGGGCCATTTTGGACTTGATAGTGGTCTTGCGGGCGGGCCCCACTTTGATGGAGGTGTTCTCAAAGGGTGTGGCTGAGATGGACACCTTACTGCCACTCTGCGGCAGGAGAGGGAAGCACACACACACCATTTAATATCATTCACTACAGGAAACACACAACGTGGCCTGTGCAGAAGTATGACTGTGTACACGCTTGATCAATATGTGAATGAGGATGAAACTGGAACAGTATTTTTATTTTTTTTTCACTTATTGTTTTTGTAAACCTCTTAGAGAGTATGCCTGTGTGTGTGTGTGTGTGTGTGTGTGTGTGTGTGTGTCTCTCTACACACCTTCAGAATGAGCTCCACCACCTCAGTGTGCACGAGACCGTGGCACTGGCTCTCCGTTGACGTGTGTGATGAGATCTCCCTCCCGCAGACCAGTCTCATGGGCCGGACCTCCAACCTCCACATTCTGAGAGAGAACCAGAGAGAACCCCATTCATATCTGTCATCCAACCTCTACATTCTGAGAGAGAACCAGAGAGAACCCCATTCATATCTGTCATCCAACCTCTACATTCTGAGAGAGAACCAGAGAGAACCCCATTCATATCTGTCACCCAACCTCCACATTCTGAGAGAGAACCAGAGAGAACCCCATTCATATCTGTCACCCAACCTCCACATTCTGAGAGAACCCCATTCATATCTGTCACCCAACCTCCACATTCTGAGAGAGAACCCCATTCATATCTGTCACCCAACCTCCACATTCTGAGAGAGAACCCCATTCATATCTGTCATCCAACCTCTACATTCTGAGAGAGAACCAGAGAGAACCCCATTCATATCTGTCATCCAACCTCTACATTCTGAGAGAGAACCCCATTCATATCTGTCATCCAACCTCCACATTCTGAGAGAGAACCCCATTCATATCTGTCATCCAACCTCCACATTCTGAGAGAGAACCCATTCATATCTGTCATCCAACCTCCATATTCTGAGAGAGAACCCCATTCATATCTGTCATCCAACCTCCACATTCTGAGAGAGAACCCATTCATATCTGTCATCCAACCTCTACATTCTGAGAGAGAACCCCATTCATATCTGTCATCCAACCTCCACATTCTGAGAGAGAACCCATTCATATCTGTCACCCAACATTACTCCCCTCATACAAATAATGGGCTATAATAAAGGGGGGACATTTTAACATTTTAACATTTTAACATTTGACTGAAAACAGGGAGAAAACGCATGATTCTCAGAGGTCCACATCCAGTACAGTACTGACAGATGAAACCACTCCGTTCTCCAGGCACAAAAAAAACCATATGCTCCTCTAACCTTGACAGTATATTTGCCTTATCCATATGGTGCGTGTGTGCGTGTGTGTGTGTGTGTGTGTGTGTGTGTGTGTGTGTGTGTGTGTGGACTTGACTCACCCACACCATGTGGTGAACAGTGTAGATATCGGTGTCTCCCATGTAGACGCGGATGGCCCTGAGGGTGAAGCCGTACTTCTTGCCGGCGCGGTGGATGATGATGGCAGGTTTGATGCTGCAGATGGCTGGGCTGAGGTCCCGGCTGGGAGAGGAGTCACGGGACGAGGGGTTGGAGGAGAGGGAGTGGGGGGACATGGGACTGGCCAGGGGGGACGCACCATGGTGGTCTACAGATGGAGACACAGGGGACGGATGGATGGACAGACAGACACAGACAGACAGACAGACAGACAGACAGACAGACAGACAGACAGACAGACAGACAGAGACAGACAGACAGACAGAAAGAGAGAGACAGACAGACAGACAGACAGACAGACAGACAGACAGACAGAAAGAGAGAGGGGGGGGATAGCAAATTAGTCATTTCTTCTATTTAAATTCTTCTGTAAGGATCGATCATCTCATTAATTTGTAATTACAAACCTCATTAACTTTGCAAATGCAGCACAGCAAGTTTTATTAAAACAATACAATGAATAGAAATGCAATTCAATGCAAATGAACAAGAAGAAACATCTGGACAGTGAAAATGAACGAGAGTCAAGAATGGAACTCCGAAGTAAACAGTAAACAGTAAACAGTACAGTACTGTACGCATGTGACAAACACACAAGCACAAGCACTCCAGCACACACACACACTGTGCCTCACCTGCAGTACTGTACGCATGTGACAAACACACAAGCACAAGCACTCCAGCACACACACACACACACACACACACTGTGCCTCACCTGCAGGAATCATGAGCGAGAGGGTGGTGGCGGAGGCGGACTTGATGACCTTGTTGAGAGGGCGTGAGGGCGTGTGCTTGTCCGTCTCTCCGGAGAGCAGTCTGTGGCGGGCGCGCCGGGCGGCCAGGTCACTGATGGCTTTAGGGGTGGAGCTATCAGACACGTCAGCAGCAGCTGACGCAGAGGGCCGGGGCGACGCTCGTTCACACACGTCACCTGAGCTGCCCGCTGAACAACACACACAAACACACACACACACACACAGTCCATCAGACTCACAGCACATGCTAAGACTTGGCAAGAAAATCAGAAAATTGCCCAATTTATATACATGTGCATAATACTTGTATCATATTTTGTTTACTTGTTGTCTGTGATTTCTTTTCTTTTGAACTGGTAATGCAACATCATACTTCCTCAAGGGTAGGCGTAATAACACTGTACTCCGCTACTGGAGGTTTATACTGGTTGTGCACCATATAGAAATGAAACACAAGCGCTTTGCTCCAGGTTAAGGACTGCAGTGGACAAAATCAGAACACTCGGTGTAGTGTAAAGGGTTATAATAACATGATCTTTAAGACATAATATAACATGAGACTGACGTGTGAGTGTGGCCCGGCTCTGTTGGCTGGAGGTGGAGCCCGGCGTGGTGGGCGACTCGTCCAGCTTCAGCGCCCTCTCCACAGGCAGCTCCTCGGGGCGGGGGCCCCTCACCGGGGTCTTGCGCCCGCCCGAGCTGCTGCTGGAGCTCCCTGAGGCGCCCTCGTCCTCGGTGGAGATGGCGAAGCGGGGCATTTCAATGATGGCCGAGCAGCAGCGGCGACGCACGGTCAGAGGAGGACTGGAGTCGCTCTCGGTGTGGGAGGACTCGGACACAGACAGACGCTTACGCAGGCTGCAACACACAGACACACACAGACACATAACTCATCAACAGAGCACTTCCATGAATCACAGTTTCTATCCCCCACTATTGTGCCAGCCAGCCCCCGAGAGGGCAGACCATCAGCTCAATAAAGTGCCCCTTCAGTCCTCCATTAGTCAGGACCGTGGGGCTTCAGTGACAGGTGCACAGGGCATATCTGGAGTGCCATGGAGACATGCATGTCTGTGAACACTGTTGCCCCAGAGCGGATGGAATCATTCACACAGAGGAAGAAGAGCTTCACTGGCAGAGCGGATGGAATCATTCACACAGAGGAAGAAGAGCTTCATTCACACAGAGGAGGAAGAGCTTCATTCACACAGAGGAAGAAGAGCTTCACTGGCAGAGCGGATGGAATCATTCACACAGAGGAAGAAGAAGAGCTTCATTGGTCACTCACATCTCAGGGGATGGAATCATTCACACAGAGGAAGAAGAGCTTCATTCACACAGAGGAAGAAGAGCTTCATTCACACAGAGGAAGAAGAGCTTCATTCACA
>NC_045161.1:1898126-1905626 GCF_900700415.2 Clupea harengus | reverse complement strand
GAGCACAGTGAGAAAGAGACCAGGAACACGGCGCTGGAGGGGGGGAGAGCACAGTGAGAAAGAGACCAATCATCTGCAGGTAGACGTTTGTTTTGACCAGAATGTGTCTGGTATGACTGCCGCTGTATTACAGCATCATAGTGGGAAAGAGACCAATCTGCAACGGTGCTGTTGTGTTGAGTTGTGGTTGGCCATGCTACATATTGGCACTGTGGCAGGGGTAGACGTTTGTTTTGACCAGAATGTGTCTGGTATGACTGCCGCTGTATTACAGCATCATAGCTTTAATGCCGCAGTGGGAAACGACCCATGGTACAGTAGACAAGAGCTCTGAGATCACACAGCGCGTGTTTCTTACCCATAAGCACCGTTGCTGATCAGCTTGATGGTTTCAAAGTCGTCCTCCCGAGGGGGTTTGGTTTTCTGCTGAACTGGAGCTGACTGGACAGAGGCTCCTCGACCCTGGAACACACACACACACACACACACACACACACACACACACACACACACACATTCAGGTTTAAGGAGTAAGCAACCTGGTAGTAATACGAAAGTGCAAAGTAAAAACAGATGATCTGATATGAAAGGGAAATATTCATTGCTCTGAGGATGATGGACATCGATCTCCACCCACAGCACTCACATCAATGGAGTCCTCGGTCTCAGGGGTGTCAGGATGGCCACTGTCATAGCTGCTCAGCTGGGCCATTTCTGGGGCGCAGAGAGAGAGAATGAGATGATGAGAGAGTATTACGTTGAGCAGAGAGAGAGAATGAGATGATGAGAGAGTATTACGTTGAGCAGAGAGAGAGAATGAGATGATTGGAGAGTATTACGTTGAGCCATGCTTATCACTTACTAAATAATAAGGCATTTTCTGCCTTTCAGAATTCAAATTCCACTCAAACATGAAATGAAGTTTGGGTGCAAGAGTACGTCTGTGTGTGCTAGGTGTGTGTGTGTGTGTGTGTTCTCACCCTCCAGGGGGTCCCGGGTGAGACCCAGCTGGCTGATGATGTAGCGGGGGATGTCGCACTTGACGCCCTGGCCCTCCTTGGCATGGCCCTCGGCAGCCTCCAGGAGGTGGTAGAACTCCTCTGGGTCGAACTCCTGCGGGAGCGGAGGCAGCCAGGACATTAAACACAGATATGCCAACAATCGTAAGGCACCCACAGGGACTAACACCGCTGGACACTTTTCACCAACAATGATTTACTTGCATGTGTGTCCTTGTGTGTATGTTTCACCAAACAGGAGAAGTGTGTGTGTAGAATATATGGGCTACTAAGGATACACCTGTTCCGTGGAGAACAAAGTAAGACGTCATACTTTGTCCAGGACACTGTGACATTCTTTACGGGCAAAGCTGCCATTGCAGGTTATGACAGATGTACAGGTTAACAATGTCTCTAATCAGCATGATGCTAAATGCATAGTTACAGCTGCTAGAGCATGGAGAGAAAGCTAATAAACCAAGGGGGTTCTCTCTGCACACTCTTCCCTCCCTCTCTCTATTACACACACACACACATTCTTTATCTGCTATAACACCGCGCTGCATCCCCACACACCAACATAAACACTCCTCACACACAGGCCGCCCAAGGGGTCTTACAGAGGAGGGAGTCACACGATGAAGAGAGAAAAGATGAAGGGGCTACGAGTGTGCCGTTGACAGAGCACACGTGTGCTCACTGACAGCGGATATCGCAGGAATAAAAAGGAGATGTTTAGACGGCCCTCTGGGAAACTCCAGACACAGTAGGAGCTGAGGTGCTCTCTCAGTCCCACAGCTGGATGGGTTGGGGGGGGGGGGGGGGACTGTAAGGTCTTATAATGTAACAGATAATGTCGGGGGACTGTAAGGTCTTATAATATAACTGATAATGTCGGGGGGGGGACTGTAAGGTCTTATAATGTAACTGATAATGTCGGGGGACTGTAAGGTCTTATAATATAACTGATAATGTCGGGGGGGGGGACTGTAAGGTCTTATAATGTAACTGATAATGTCGGGGGGACGGGACTGTAAGGTCTTATAATATAACTGATAATGTCGGGGGACTGTAAGGTCTTATAATGTAACAGATAATGTCGGGGGGGGGACTGTAAGGTCTTATAATGTAACTGATAATGTCGGGGGGACGGGACTGTAAGGTCTTATAATATAACTGATAATGTCGGGGGACTGTTAGGTCTTATAATGTAACTGATAATGTCGGGGGACGGACGGACGGACTGTAAGGTCTTATAATGTAACAGAGTGTCGGGGACGGGACGGGACGGACGGAAGGACTGTAAGGTAACAGATGACAGAGAGGAGGCAGCAGTGAGGAATCCACTCAGTGAACCCAGGCAAAGAAGGACTGCAGCTCATAAACAATGTCATCAATAAACAACACACTCACAGCAACCCTGACAACACACTCACAGTAACCCTGACAACACACTCACAGCAACCCTGACAACACACTCACCCTGACAACTGAGGAAACTATTTGCTGAATTTTCACTTTTGCAGTCACACTCAATTACACAGTTTAATGGGACAATAAACCACTTCGACAAATTTCTGTAATTATGCTTCCTGATTCAGTGAGGAAACCTGTATACACTAATACCACTCAACACTTACCCACACCCACGCACACGCACACACACACACTCTCTGCAGCAGAGGTGACGAGGGCCGAGCTACTGCCTGAGGGATTATGGAAGTACGCTGAGGCTAATAAAAATGAATCTGCTGTTCTGTGTGTTAATGAAGAACTGCTTGTGAAGCAACATACACAAAGAGGAGAAGTGAAACAAGCCTACGTGTGGACATAGAGTTACTCATGCATAATATAATATAACATATTGACAATAATGTTTTTAATTTTTCAGTTTAATATTGAGCTTCAATATTACAAGATGCTCATCAATAACAAACTTAGACTTCATAATGTTATCTACAACGGCATCTAACAGACAGAGGTGTGTGGAGACCAACACTCACCAGACACTCCAGTAGCCGGGCAGGCCGGGAGATCACGATCATCAGCTTCCTCACCAGCCGCGTGACAAACGCCATCTCCTCACTCTCAGACCTCTCATGAGCCTAAGAAAAGAGAGAGAGAGAGAGAGAGAGAGAGAGAGAGAGAAGAGGGAGAGAGAGAGAGAGAGAGAGAGAGAAAGAGAGAGAGAAGAGGGAGAGGGATAGAGAGAGAGAAAGAGAGGGAGAGGGAGACACAGAGTGGTACAGTGAGATATGTAGTTTAATAGTCTTATAAACACTAACACATCCATTGCATACTCCACATTCCCCAACCAAACGCCACACTCACTCATACAGTATGTTATCATTTCCGACTCATACCTACACATACAACATGTTGCCCCAATCAACATGGTCTGTCATAGTGATGCATCCACACTGTACTTCGAATCAGAAGAAACCATGGAAGTAAATGACATCTACTCAAAAATGCATGATTTTCCTAGAGCCCGATTCTTGATATTTACAGCCTTACAAAGTGAAAAGGGGAGGGGGTGTAAGAGAGAGGTGGATGAAGACCCAGTCGGTGCACGAGAGAGAGAGAGAGAGAGAGAGAGAGAGAGAAAGAAAGGAGAGAGGAAGAGAGAAAGAAAGAAAGAAAGAGAGAGGTGGATGAAGACCCAGTCAGTGCACAAGAGAGAGAGAGAGAAAGAGAGAGAGGAAGAGAGAAAGAAAGAAAGAAAGAAAGAGAGAGGTGGATGAAGACCCAGTCAGTGCACGAGAGAGAGAGAGAGAGAGAGAAAGAAAGAAAGAAAAAGAGAGAGAGAGAGAGACAGAGAGAAAATGAATGAGTAATAGACAGACAGAGGTGGTTAATAACCAGGCTGGGGGGAATTGGGTCTCTCTCTCTCTCTCTCTCTCCCTCTCCCTCTCCCTCTCCCTCTCCCTCTCCCTCTCCCTCTCCCTCTCCCTCTCCCTCTCCCTCTCTCTCTCTCTCTCTCTCTCTCTCTCTCTCTCTCTCTCTCTGTAATAGAGACATCTGTAAATGACAGCACAGCCCCCTGGTGCTTCCTCATCAGGCCTGAATAATTTAAATAAAGAAGTAATATAAAAGGGGACTGGAAATACCGAGGATGTCCACAAAGACAATGGAACGAATGAAATAAGATAACCCACACAAAAAAAAAGAAACAGCAGAGTCGTCTGACAGGCACATAGCAAACACACAAGCAGGTAACACACACGCAGGTAACACACACGCAGGTAACACAGTCAGTTGGTACCCAGACGGGGAGAACTAGAACAGTGGGAGAGAGATCAGCATCCAGACACCCCCGGCCCCTCTGGTCCCTCCTCTATGGGAGGAATGAGGCCAGAGGGTCACTCACCCCATTACCCCAGGAGGAAGGTGTGTGTGTGTGTGTGTGTGTGTGTGTGTGTGTGTGTGTGTGTGTGTGTGTGTGTGTGTGTGTGTGTGTGTGTCTCTGTGTGTGTGTGTGTGTGTGTGTGTGTCTCTGTGTGTGTGTGTGTGTGTGTGTGTGTGTGTGTGTGTGTCTCTGTGTGTGTGTGTGTGTGTGTGTGTGTGTGTGTGTATTAGTGCTGAGCTTGCACTCTGCCATTCTGTGGATGTCTTCAGGGCTAGCCCCATGTGGCCAGGGTCAGTGGTGGTGGCCGGGGTGAGACCAGCCCCTGTGGCGTCTCTAATAGTGAACCAGTGAGACCAGCCCCTGTGGCGTCTCTAATAGTCACCCAGTGAGACCAGCTCCTGATAATCAGCTCCTCTAATAGTCACCCAGTGAGGGGTCTGCCCCATGCTCAGGTCTGCCCCTCAGACAGCAGGACCGTCCCTGGGGTCATTCTGTGTCCTTGAGCCCAACACACAAACACCACTGAGATACGGCACAGTTTAATAACCCCCTAGCCGAAATAAATCACTAAATCAGAAATAAAACTCAATATGAATAGAGTCGTCAGAGAAAAAAAATTATAATAATAATAAAATAATAAAAAAAAAAAATCAACAGATGTTCCAAAACCAGCATTTCTACAGTGAACAAAATTTACATTTGAATTAACAGCCAGCAGCTGCAACTACAAGCACCACAACAAATAAAACTACCTCAGTTCAGAGTGCAGAGCCAACACAAAAGTAACTCACTATATATACACAACAGGTTTGGGAAGTTTGTCAAACACACAACAATCCTAAATCAACAAATAACTCCGCCACGTCCGAAAACAGGCAACATTCAGCAGCCACCCCGATCTCATCTCAAAGTTCACTCCTCCATGTTCTTCACAAGAGCCCCCCAAAAAGCTCTTTTTATCCTCATACTTGACGAGACTCTAAGCAATCCCTAATGACGCAGTGACTCTGCCAGCCAGCCAACCCACAGACACCCCAGAACCTGTGAGGAGAAACTCAACTGCAAACTCATGGCTGGGCGTGAGCACGCTCCACTCCCGCTGCTCCAGCAGCCGCTGCAGCACCTCCTCTTCCTCCACACGCCGTTGCCACGACACCCCCGACATACTCGGAGACCAGGGTGGCAGGCGCACACTTTTTTAGAATCCTCCTGTTTTAAATTCCTTTGCTCCACACGCCGTTTTATACACCAATCCTTGCCGCCACCTGCTCCCATCCCCACCGAAACACGTCAGCCAATTAGCAGTGTCTGGGTGATGTCATCTTGCGTGGTCTGCGGCAACACATGTGCGTGTCCCATGGATGTGTGTCTGAGGGTCTGCTGGATGAGAGGGGCTAACCCTCCCCTCACTGCAGACAGACACACACACACACACACACACGTGTGCACACCCTCACACTCGCCTACAGGACCCGAAGAGAAGGAAAACAAAACCTGCCTCCGCCTTCCCCCTCTCTCTCTCTCTCTCTCTCTCTCTCTCTCTCTCTCTCTCTCTCTCTCTCTCTCTCTCTCTCTCTCTCTCTCTCTCTCTCTCTCTCTCTCTCTCTCTCTCTCTCTCTCTCTCTCTCTCTCTCTCCCTCCCTCTCTCTCTCTCCCTCTCTCCCTCTCTCTCTCTCCTCTCTCTCTCTCTCCCTCTCCCTCTCTCTCTCTCTCTCTCTCTCTCTCTCTCTCTCTCTCCCTCCCTCCCTCCCTCCTTCCCTCTCATTTCATTCCCCTCCGCTGTCTGAAAGACTCATCCGTCACCACCACCAGGGTTTGCTGGAGCGTGAAATTAAAATAACCCCTCCCAAGTCCAAACACATACACATCTCAACACACACAAACACCTATAGACGTCACACACACACACATTGACACATCATCCTGAACACTCACACACCTAAACAATTTGGGGAGGGGGTGGGTGGGTGTTTAGAATGGTACCATTGGGAGCCATTAAGTGGAGGTTTAAACCCTTTGGCTCTGTGACTGAGCTCATACAGACATCAGCAGCACAGCTCATGACTAATGCCTGGGTGACAGGTTGGAAGACAATCGGACCTGCATCAGAAAAACAGAAAGAGATGGAGAGAGAGAGAGAAGGAGAGACAGAGGGAGAAGGAGGTAGAGAAATAAAGCTGGAGACAAAGACAGGAAAAGGAATGAGTGCAGAAGAGAGATATAAACGGCAAGACAAAAAAAAAGAGAATATGGAGAAATATGGAGGAGAGGATAAGTGTGAGAGATAGAAAGGGAATATTTGTGAAAGAGAGGATAAGTGTGAGAGATAGAAAGGGAATATTTGTGAAAGAGAGGATAAGTGTGAGAGATAGAAAGGGAATATTTGTGAAAGAGAGGATAAGTGTGAGAGATAGAAAGGGAACATGGTGAAAGAGAGGATAAGTGTGAGAGATAGAAAGGGAACATGGTGAAAGAGAGGATAAGTGTGAGAGATAGAAAGCGAGAAGGCTGTTTGTTTCTGATGGACTCCAATGAACACATCAGACTTCTTCATACTATGACATCAGTGCCATTCAGTAGACTGATGGTGCAATAAACGCACTGAAGAGTGGACCAGAGAGGACCCGTTTGAGAGCACTGCTGATGATCAATGAGACGTCTACATCCCCAAATATGCTCCCTTTGGAGCTGATCTGGAACCAGAATATGAAGAAATAGCCAGGTGTATTATTGCTCCCAGCGTGCAGTAACAGGACTGCAGGGAGTACACAGGTTTATGCCATGCTATTTGCGTTCTAAAAATACCTCTTGGTGCTGTTTTACGGGTGATTATTCCGTGGGGTTTCTGCTAAACAACACTCTGGTGATTACTGATTTCCCTCCCTCTGATGCACACACACACACACACACACACACACACACACACACACACACACACACACACCACACACACACGCAGACACACACACACACACACACACACACACACACCACACGCAGACACACACACAGACACTTACATCCTGAATCAGTTTCTCCAGATTCTCCTGAAGCTCGTAGAAGTAGCGTGAGGTGATCAACCCCTCGCGGGACTTGTCCAGGCAGTCTCGGGACAGCTCTATGAGCTGGTGGTGGATGAAGCTGAGGACCCCG
>NC_045161.1:1880626-1885626 GCF_900700415.2 Clupea harengus | reverse complement strand
AGAAGTTAAAGCCTTTTTATTTGGGTCACACTGCTAAGCCTTTTTCTCTCTCCAACACCAGTAAAGGACCCAATGCACTCCATTTTTTCTCAAAGCACCATATACTGGATTCAGCCTCTTGGGTTGAGCATAGATGGCAATGACTTCAGACTTTCAGACTCTCACCTGCGCGATGGGACAAAGGAGAAGTGGCCAGCGGTGTTGGGGGAGAAATTCCGAGGGCTGTCCAAGGGGCTGCTCCCTGTGAGAGAGAGAGAGAGAGAGAGAGAGAGAGAGAGAGAGAGAGAGAGAGGTAGGGAGGGGGAGAGAGAGAGACACAGAGAGAGAGAGAGAGAGGGAAAGGGAAAAAGAGAGAGAGCGAGAGAGACATTTTCAGTTATTCTAATTATCTTTTGATTTGGAGTGAACATTACTAATTTAACACTCTCAAATCACTTAAGCGATACTTGGTCTTCTCGGGTACAGCACACTCACAAATGCAGTATTGTGTTTAACATGGACGAAATGGAGATAAGGACAGAATAATAACAACAATGTGTTTTGATCGCACAGCCACCAGAGGTTTCTGTATTTGTGTGTTGCGTGCGTGTGTGTGTGTGTGTGTTGCGTGTGTGTTGCATGTGTGTGTGTGTGCGCGCGTGCGTGCGTGCGTGCGTGTGTGTGAGTGTGTTGCATGTGTGTGTGTGTGTGCGTGTGTGCGTGCGTGCGTGCGTTGCGTGTGTGTGTGTGTGTGTGTGTGTGTGTGTGTGTGTGTGGCGTGTGTGTTGGGGAGATTGTTTTGATCGCACAGCCACCAGAGGTTTCTGTATTTGTGTGTTGCGTGCGTGCGTGCGTGCGTGCGTGCGTGCGTGCGTGCGTGCGTGCGCGTGTGTTGGGGAGATTGACTATGAAAGACCAGACACAAAGTGCAGAGCCTGCTACAGCTTCACAAGCACCTCCTTTTAACAAACAAAGCTTCTACCATCTTGAGCCTCCTCCTCCCTCCTCTTTTACACTGAACACATTCTCTCCATCCTCTCCCACCTCCACACCTCTCTCACTCTAATTCAAGTATTTCTTCTTTTTGGCTACACATTAAAGGCTCCTTTTAATATTACAGCACTTGATGGACTACTGTCATTTAGAGTGCACTCTTGTGGAGGGACAGTGGGAGAGTTGGTGTGTGTGTGTGTGTGTGTGTGTGTGTGTGTGTGAGATCAAAGTCTTTTTTTCCCTGGTGCTTTTTAGAGTGGGCTGTACACAAACAATTGTACATTAGCCAAGGAAAAAAACTAAAACTAAATTGAGCTCACAAAGACAATGGGTTTCTGCCTTGATGTCAGCACACTATTAAAACAAAATGTGACAGAAGATGTCCAAATACTGTATGAGGATCAAGCTGATGCTGGATGAGGGAAGAGAGGTAGAATCTGAATGCTTCCATCACACCAGATCTGAGGGCCTTTCTGCAAGCATCAGCAGCTTTAGACAGGGGCCTAGACAGTGTGTGTGTGTGTGCGTGCGTGAGTGAGTGGTTATGCTTGTGTGTGCACAAAAGTGTGTTGGTCCGTCACTGTAGTCCACACACTGAACCTTTTGAAGAAGGGCTGTGTGTGTGTGTGTGTGTGTGTGTGTGTGTGTGTGTGTGTGTGTGTGTGTGTGTGTGTGTGTGTGTCTAACCATTTGCATCTATATTGTCAGACATGTCACCCTGACACACTGGAGCAGGACTGAGTGTGCTGACACACACATTGAAACACACACACACACACACACACACACACACACACACACACACACACACACACACACACACCCACCCAAATCAGTCCCATCACTCTCCCTGAAGCTCCAGCTGGGTGGCGGAGCCGAGGCAGTCGTTGGGGTTTCACCCGTGTGCATTACTTATGCATTCAGACCCCCTCTTTAATATTAATGAGCACAGAATTTCCTGCCGGAAAGTTGAGAGCAGCCAGGAAAACAGCTGGGAACAGCTGGACTGGGACACGCTGCACCCTGGAAACAAGCGGCAGAGCCCATTTACTATTCCAGACGAGCGCAGAGGGCCCATTAGCGAGTGCAAGGAATAACTCACTGTTTACTGTGGCGTGTGCTGCATGGCTGTGATGGCTGGTGGTTATTTTTCATTGGTGCAAGCAGCTTTGTTTAAAGGAAGGAACAGCTGCTTAGGTGACAAGACAGGCAGGTTTTTTTTTTTAATAGTGTTTGTGTATGTGTGTGTGTGCCTGCATGTGTGTGTAGGCTCACACGCACACGCATGTTGCAGAGCCAAATGGAATACTCTTCTGTTGTGTGAAATAAAAAAAAACAAAGAGTTTAGTTTAGCAGTACCCAGACACAGACTCCAACACACACACACACACACACACACTTCTTTACCTAATAAAAACAGGGCCAATACTCAAAGTTCAGGAAACTGTCAAGTCATGTACCCTGAACTATATATCCTTAGATTCACATGATTCCATTGGACGAAACTGGGTAGATGTGCTTCCTTCACTTCCTAATATACACTGGGTTTAACTATAATACTGCCCCGGAGGTGGTATTATCTACCGTGCCCTGTGCATCCTCCTTTCAGTGAAAGCTTAAAGGTTGATTTAAGAAGAGTGATCCACATTTCTCTGCTGCATGCATGCTGCACAAACAGTCTAGTCCTTTTATCATGCAGATGAGTGTACCGGAGTGCTTATTATAATAATACAAGTAACCACAGCAACAGGGTAGGGGGGGAAAAAAAATCAAGAGAATATTTGCCCAAAATGGCTGACATCCACTTTTTTTCCTTCAGATGATGTGAGTGCTTTGGAAAGTGCCATTTCATTGAATTACAAGTGATTTCATGTGAAAAGCTGAGCATTTATTTCGGTTTTAGAAATCGAACTAAAAACGTGATCTTACTGAGAGTCCCCCATAATGCACTGAGCTCAATGGCCTCTACCAGACCCACACTTTAGTGACATTACCAGACCATGGACCCTGGAAGTATATTAAAACATGAGCAGAACAGACTTCACATCCACGCCCTGCTTGTTTTGCAGGGCAGTATTTGCAATGACTAAGCATGCTATTTCAGGGATGGATGATGCAGTAGTATGCAGTCATGTTCAGTTCATGCTACTGATGGTCTTTCTTTTTAAAAAGTTGAATTAGGCAATATGACATGAGAGAGAGTGCTGTTGGTAAAGGACACCCCCCCCCCCCCCCCCCCCCCCCCCCCCCCCCCCCGCCGCGATTCGGCTGTAAGCGTTGGAGTGCAGCTGATAAATCACAGCCATGAGGATATCCTTTACCAAGCCCCATGAACCCAAGTGTCATATGCCAAACACTAAAACGGCTAATTGGCGCTACTGCCTTGCTATGTCGTCAGGATCTGGCTTTTTCAGGGGGCATGTGAGAGAGCAGTTTGGCAAATAGAGGGAATTTCAGGGCGGTAATTGATACCGTGCTACGTTGATCTACTGGCTACACGTTCCCAGTCTTGTTCTGTTTTCACGGGGTTGTCTAAAACAATTCAGAAAGAAATTAAGAATGAAGTCGTTTCGGCTCCACTTTTGCACGGAGGATAGACGAAACAACCGATATTTCCTGCCATGGAGAACTTTCCGTTGTGTTGAGGTGTGTTGAGGTGTGTTGAGGTGTGTTGATGTGTGTTGAGGTGTGTTGAGGTGTGTTGAGGTGTGTTGAGGTGTGTTGCTGTGTACGGATCATTTCAAGAGTGCTTTTGAGGACGCACAGGGATGCTGTCAGTATTCAACATGGTAGATGATGATCAGAGATGGAGGACCAGTTACAGCTCAGAGCTTGTGGCTCAGACATATGATGGGTAGATGTGCAGTTTCTGGTGTTCAACTTTTGCGTTAAAAGGAGGTCAGATTTATTCCACTCAAAATAGGTATTTTCTGTTGTTATTTATTTGTACATTGGCCTCTCCCTGTCCTTCAAACTTGTATTGAATAACCTCACTTGGTAATACATTTAATTAAATCTGAGGCAGGAGGATGGAATACTGTTTATGTTCCCCAAAGCCTGACAAGGACATAACTATTGTTCAACATATTTAGCCTTGGTGAAAATTCCAGTATTTTCTACAGCCATTTGTCAATTATCAATAAGAGCGTGATTATGTAATGCAGTAATATGATACTCTAAATCCATTATCAATAAGAGCGTGATTATGTAATGCTTGAATGCAGTAATATGATACTCTAAATCCATTATCAATAGGAGTGTGATTATGTAATAATCCATTATCAATAAGAGCGTGATTATGTAATGCTTGAATGCAGTAATGATATTCTAAATCCATTATCAATAAGAGCGTGATTATGTAATGCTTGAATGCAGTAATATTTGATACTCTAAATCAATTATCAATAAGAGCGTGATTATGTAATGCTTGATATGTGATACTCTAAATCAATTATCAATAAGAGCGTGATTATGTAATGCTTGATATGTGATACTCTAAATCAATTATCAATAAGAGCGTGATTATGTAATGCTTGATATGTGATACTCTAAATCAATTATCAATAAGAGCGTGATTATGTAATGCTTGAATGCAGTAATATTTGATACTCTAAATCCATTTCAGGCTAGTCTTATCATTTTTAATTCTCAATTTGTCATTTTAAACATAAAAGCTGACCTCTCCTTCACAAGTCGCACCACAGCAAGGGCCAGAATGGCTGCTGAAACATTAAAGCAAAAAGGTAAGCCGTACGTTTGTCCTTTCAGTACCTGGCTCCGGAGCTGCAAATGTGTTCCAATAGACACATTTAGACCTAAAACAATTCTCCAGAATGAGTGCGTTTATGGGATAGGCTATATTGATCTTGACAAAAATAGCTCATCATGGAATTTAAGTGAGCAAAACTAAGACACTTTCTTTTTTACATCCTCAAAGTCAAATACCCTGATTAACAACGTAACAGTCAGTTTGAAAGGGATTGGGCATTATAAAACATGTCTGACAAGCTACAATATGTCAATGAATT
>NC_045161.1:1868126-1870626 GCF_900700415.2 Clupea harengus | reverse complement strand
TCTGGAACTGATACTATTTAAAAACAGAGGTGTATGGTAGCTCACCATCCAGCCTCATATCATGGCAGTGGTCTCAAATAAAGATTGAATGCATATAGTAATTTAAAACAAATCATCTCGTGGATCACTACTGGTACTAGTGCTCAAAAAACCTGATTCCTTTGTTGTGACTGAGTAGATGAATAAAACAGGAAAAGAGTGTGTGTGTGTGCGTGTATGTGTGTGTGTGTGTGTGTGTGTGTCCGTCTAAGAGAGAGAGATTGGCCGTATGCTAATGATACACAAATTTCACGATTCAATGCGGTTCAATACAGTGGCCTTTCAATTCGATGCAGTTTCAATAGAACAAAATGAGTGTTGAGGTGACCATGTGTGCAAACAATTTCTCAAATATCTTAATAGTGGATATTACATACATTAATTCCATAAGGTCTATCAAAAGGTTTATGGGAGCATAATTAGCCTTTGGAAGAATAATTTTCAGATGATCGAGAATAGCGGTGTTTGCTAAGCATTTGTCTAACTTTCTCTTATTCACAATAGCAAATGTGGAACAGCGCCAATATTTCCACCACTGGCCAGGAAAAGTATTACATCCGTACCATTTCAAAAACCCGACATTGTCTCCCACAAACACCAAATCCCCAATACATTTCTTCCCGAATTTACAGTATTTTGAAACTGCTCCTTTCATTTCATAAATAGACTACAACTGAAGACATGTGCCTCGTCCTTCATGGTAGCCCTGATACCACCTGACATCTCTGTGAGAAGCTCCACCTGCCCTGACCTTGAATGGCCATCACCGCTCAGTATAGCAATACTAAACTATTCCTAAACTATATTAATCAAATCTAAACAATCTAAATTATGGCCTTGCATGAGCTGGTTTTGACGATACAGTATTTTTTTATTTATTGTGGATGTACATACTTTTGCACCAGTTACCTCCAGGAACTAATTTGACTAGTTCCTTGACGGTTTTCCTTGTATGCTTTTGAGCCTGTTGCATCACAATATGTTAATCTCTAAACCTCTCCTTCCTGAATGATTTGATGGCTGTGTGCAATATTGTTTGTACAGATGAACGTTGTACCTTGTAAGTTGCACCCACGGAAAAGCCAGAATGAAAGTCTATATTTATTTCCTACGGTCTGCCTTATTTCTTCAGATTTTCCTATGCTGTCAAACAAAGGGACAATGTGAATGTAAGCTTCTGACCACAACTGTGTAATGGTTGTGTGTGTGTGTGTGTGTGTGTGTGTGTGTGTGTGTGTGTGTGTGTGTGTGTGTGTGTAATGGTTGTGATAAGAGGCTATGTTGGCGCATGTGTAAATGTGAGTGGCTATGTATGGCTATATGTGTGTAATGTTGAATGGTGTCTGTGTGTGTGTGTGTGCGCATTTACAAATGATGGTTAATGATTGTGTGTGTGTGTGTGTGTGATGGTTGATGATGATGACTCGATGAGACAGGTGGCTGTTCACAGAGAGGCACTCATCCCAACTGACACTAATTAATAATGCATACAGACAGACCCAAAGAAAGAGACGGATTACGACAGAAATATGGGGGTGTGGAGACAAAGAGGCTAAAATGATGAGAAATAAACTGAGACGTAGACAAAGAAGAGAGAGAGATGCGATAAGAAGTTGGGAGATACAGGGGAGGTGTTGTGACGGATTATGGTTTCCTGACCAACAAGTCATTGCTACAAACAAACTGAACTCACACACACATACACACACATTCATGCTAAAATTATGATTCATTAATTTACACGCCATCATCAATACAAAACACATGGATCAACTATGAGCTGTAAACTATTGATTTGAACAGCTTCATCAGAAGCAGGACTGACTGACTGACTATCATAAACTGAATGGAGAGACACATGCACACTTTCCCACAGTTTCTTTCTCTACTGAGAAGACACAGCTGTAGTCAGATTTAGGGATTTAGCTTCTTCACTTCCATGGTCCACTATGTCGGACCGTAACTCCATCTGATCAATATGATTGCTGGGAAGCTAGGATTGGATTTCTTTACCCAGGAGGAGGATTTCTGCTGCCAGCCCCTTCCAAGCCCTCAGAAGGGGCTCAAGGTGTATCGATGATGTGATGGCTTCACACACACACACACACACAAGGACATCAGAAGGGGCTCAAGGTGTATTGATGATGTGATGGCTTCACACACACAAGGACATCAGAGCTCCGTCCAAGCCCTCAGAAGGGGCTCAAGGTGTATTGATGATGTGATGGCTTCACACACACACAAGGACATCAGAAGGGGCTCAAGGTGTATCGATGATGTGATGGCTTCACACACAAGGACACAAGAGTTCTGAGCCGGACTACACCACATGGCCAGATCTTTACCGAAGCACCGTAGACGGGACATAAAAGAAGTGCGTATGTGTGTGTGCGTGCGTGTGTGTTAGAGAGAGAGAAAGACAGGGGTGTGTGTGTGTGTGTGTGACCGAGTGTTAAAAAGG
>NC_045161.1:1858126-1863126 GCF_900700415.2 Clupea harengus | reverse complement strand
AAAGATGCCCATTAGTGGGCACAGCCTAGTAGTACAGTCCTAAACGTCTCCCTCCGCCCAGCCTTGCCAAGGCCACTCGTTAGCCCAAAGATGCCCATTAGTGGGCACAGCCTAGTAGTACAGTCCTAAACGTCTCCCTCCGCCCACCCTGGCCAAGGCCACTCGTTAGCACAAAGATGCCCATTAGTGGGCACAGCCTAGTAGTACAGTCCTAAACGTCTCCCTCCGCCCAGCCTTGCCAAGGCCACTCGTTAGCACAAAGATGCCCATTAGTGGGCACAGCCTAGTAGTACAGTCCTAAACGTCTCCCTCCGCCCAGCCTTGCCAAGGCCACTCGTTAGCACAAAGATGCCCATTAGTGGGCACAGCCTAGTAGTACAGTCCTAAACGTCTCCCTCCGCCCAGCCTTGCCAAGGCCACTCGTTAGCACAAAGATGCCCATTAGTGGGCACAGCCTAGTAGTACAGTCCTAAACATCTCCCTCCGCCCAGCCTTGCCAAGGCCACTCGTTAGCACAAAGATGCCCATTAGTGGGTACAGCCTAGTAGTACAGTCCTAAACGTCTCCCTCCGCCCAGCCTTGCCAAGGCCACTCGTTAGCACCAAAGATGCCCATTAGTGGGCACAGCCTAGTAGTACAGTCCTAAACGTCTCCCTCCGCCCAGCCTTGCCAAGGCCACTCGTTAGCACAAAGATGCCCATTAGTGGGCACAGCCTAGTAGTACAGTCCTAAACGTCTCCCTCCGCCCAGCCTTGCCAAGGCCACTCGTTAGCACAAAGATGCCCATTAGTGGGCACAGCCTAGTAGTACAGTCCTAAACGTCTCCCTCCGCCCAGCCTTGCCAAGGCCACTCGTTAGCACAAAGATGCCCATTAGTGGGCACAGCCTAGTAGTACAGTCCTAAACGTCTCCCTCCGCCCAGCCTTGCCAAGGCCACTCGTTAGCCCAAAGATGCCCATTAGTGGGTACAGCCTAGTAGTACAGTCCTAAACGTCTCCCTCCGCCCAGCCTTGCCAAGGCCACTCGTTAGCCCAAAGATGCCCATTAGTGGGCACAGCCTAGTAGTACAGTCCTAAACGTCTCCCTCCGCCCAGCCTTACCAAGGCCACTCGTTAGCCCAAAGATGCCCATTAGTGGGTACAGCCTAGTAGTACAGTCCTAAACGTCTCCCTCTGCCCAGCCTTGCCAAGGCCACTCGTTAGCACAAAGCTGCCCTCATTTGTAGTGTTAATGTCGTTAACGAAAACTATGACTAAATACGATCTTTTTGTCTCATTAGTAAGACAAGACAATGATGAGATGGCACCGTCATTAAACAATAATTGCGACTATATCAACATTCAATATTGTTGACGAAATGACAAGACTAAAATGTAGTTTAAAAACGAAAAACAAAAACAAAGAAACGAGACCAAATATTATAGACAGGTGTTTTTCTATATGTAGTCTGCAAATATATCACCAAAATACATAAGAAGCTAGCTAACTTTCACCAGCGCTAACATTGCAGTTGGTGTTTGCAAGGTGGTTTCAGTTAGATTTCAAATGTATCTAAATTGTGAAGCGTTTTCATTGACTAAAACTATACTAAGTTACTTACGGTTTTCTTTGACTAAGATAAGACTACATTGTCCAGACTTTTAGTCAACTAAAACTTGATTCAAACAACAGGATGAGGTTGACCAAAAATGATTAGATATGAATATGAAACTAACAACACATTTTGTGTATGTTTGCATGTCAGAGATTGAGAGTGGTAACGTTCCAGGTCAGGTGTTTGATGCCGTGTAGGCCCATCCCAGTCAGGTGCTGTTATAGAAAAGCAAACCAACTGCACACGTAACTGCTGTCAGATTAGTAACGGTCACTTTTAATCAAGCACAAATTAGCCACACTATTGCCATGTCTGAGTATTGGCAGCGTCCTTGTCAGATGACATGCTCATTAAAAATCCTGACAAGGGCAGACAGTTTGGCTCACTGCTCACACCAGTACATTCATACACTCGCACGTTGACACACACACACACACACACACACATGCATGCATGTGCTCATGGAGATGCATAGACACACTGGCTGACACAGTGGGTCACCTTACCTCCAGAGGAAGGGGTTGGCCCCGTGTGACAGACCCAGCGCGGGGGCGGATGCTGGCTCCTCTGGTCCCCTGCAAGAGGGAGGGGAGATGGGGGACAACAGCTGCTGAAGGAGGCTGCTGTTGCCATGGCAGCGGTGCTGCGCAGTTGGCCAGATTCTATGATGGAATTTCCAGGCACAATGAGGAGAGAGAATACGGTGCAAGAATGGTTTACTGGAGTGAAGGCAGGAGCAAATTTTCACATGTTTATATTCTATGAATGTGTGTATGTGTACACGTCAGAGACAAGAGACTGAATGTCACTACATCAAGCAGTGGCGCAGTGGCGCAGTCATTTGCCAGGCTCTGGTTTCAGCGCTCTAATCTCCTGCTAATACCAAGGAGAGCAGAGCAGCACTCTATAGTGAGCGTGGTGCCCCCGGCAGCAGTGCCAGAACATGCGCTGAACACACAGTGCTGCTCAAAATAAATGGCTTCCGCATTCCCCTGGCAGAGGGGAAGGGGAAGGGGAAGATCCCTGCAGCAAGGTGTAGGTGTGATCTAGTGCGCTCGTTAGGAATGACTGAGGCAATGTCACAGATGACCAAGTCTCTGTGGATAGTATTTGGACAGACACCGTGACACATGATTTTTTTTTCTATGGTTAACAGGAGCTGAAGATGGCTGCATCTGAAAAAAATGTCCACAGAAGCAAATACATGAAAGCAACCTAATATGCATCTTTAACATCTCTAACCAATTACTAGACAATAAACCACATAAGACAGCTCAAGGCCGCTCAAGTCCCCCTTCAACAAGATGGTCGGAGACAAATGCCTCGCAAGAGCAGCAGCTTCTAGAGTGGCGTCAGTTAAATCAGTAAAGAAAGGCAAAAAGGGGACTCCCTGTCAGTAGTCATGGAGAGTGAGTTTGCAGAAGAGGGAAAGACAAGAACTGAAAGTGCTCAGGGACAAAGACACTTCAAGCTGTCTGTCTGCCATACTCCCAAAAGTGTTGAGAACCGAGAGGTGAGGCCTCTCAGGTGCATAACCAGTCAAGCAACATCACCGGAGAGAACAGGATGACTTCACGAGGGTGAAGGAAAGAAATGTTAGTGTATGTGTGTGAGACCGAGAAAGAGAATAGAAAAAGTTTGAATAGAAAAAGTGGAAAGGGGGTTTTGGCCTAAATGCAAAAGAGCTTGCAGAAGGGTAGAGACTCGAGGGAAGAGGTGGCAAAACGTGACGGAACTTCCTCTGCTGATTCCATTCTGTCAGCTATTGGCTGAAAACTGAAATAGGTTCTAGAATCTTCTGTTGTCATTAGCCACTTGCTGTGAGCGGAAGTAAACAGGGCCCCAGCTTGGCACGGTTTGGCTTTAGATATGGACATACGGCAGCACTGGAGAGGAAGCATTCAGGCCCAAGTCTGCCTAAATACTGGATGGCCATTAATGCCCAGTCACCAGAGACACCTTTAGCAACTGGCCCACACTCTCCCTCCTGCGTGTGTGAGACCACACGGGCCAGTCTAGGGTGTGTGTGTACTCGATTGCAGTCTGGTGAGGATCTGAACAGCATACAGACCAGCTCTCTGGGTAGGTTGAGCCTCAGTGGAGTCAGCAAGCCTGAGGGTGTGTGTGTGTGTGTGTGTGTGTGTGTGTGTGTGTGTCCAACCTGGTCAAGGTTCAGCTGCAAACCTGTGCTCCAGGCCATGGAATAGAGCACAGCACAGCACCAGGCAGAGGGGGGACATGGGTGAGTCTGTTTGGATGGGGTGTAGTGTGTGAGAAGACTGACCAAGTTGCCTGGAGTGTTGCTCTGTCTCTCAGCCACATAGATATACAGTACCAGTCAAAAGTTTGGACACACCTTCTCATTTTTTGAGAAGTTTTTTCTTTACTTTTATTATTTTCTAGATGGTAGATAACACTTTTTTTTGTTTAGTACATCATTCCATGTGCGTTCTTTCGTAGTTTAAAACGTCTTCAGTATTAATCTACAATGTAGAAAATAATAAAAGTAAAATAAAACACTTCTCAAAAAAATTAAAGGTGTGTCCAAACTTTTGACTGGTACTGTACACTCAATCCCAATCCATCCGAGTGCCGCACGGGTTCAGTCTCACCGCCGCACATAAGTTCCCACACGTAAACATCTGGAGCGAGCGCTTGCGTGTCTGTCTTTCCCCTTCTCTTTTTCCTTGTTGGCTGAGGTTGCACTGTTTCCATGCCAGCGGGTCAGCTGTAAGATGAGCTCTAGCCTGGCGCTGTCAATCACCCGTGGCTTAGTAGTAGTAGTAGTAGGGCAGAGGGAAGCTACAGCGGTGGATATCACAGAAACATCTGTGACTGGGCCGAGAACAGCAAACACTCTCAGGGCAGAATGCATGAGAAAACACAACAACAAGGGAGCTCAAATGTCAAAACACAAGCTTGTGTTCAATACAAAGATGCCCGCTTTACAGCAGAGGGGGGAAAAAAAAAATAACATGCCAAGACTGATTTCTGAATCTGAAGTAAGATAAACTGTGTGAACTCTGCCAAACAGCATTCCAAACACACTAGTATGACGTACTAGTACTTTCAGCTCACAAACTTCGGTGTCAATTTAGCTTAGTGTCAGTTCCCTGAAAGTATTTTGCAGCCTTTTAGCCTCTCTGAAGGTGAGAGAAGAAGAGAGTAGAGAATCCATCTGTTCTGAGGAGGTTCAATAACTCGGAGCAAAACAGAGCCAATGAGTAATAGCCATGTTAAGGGCTGCCACTAACAATAACAAAAACACGAAACAGGATGTGTACAAATACTGAGCACTTTCACACAACTATACTAAAAGCACAAAATGAAATCCTCAAATATGCTCATTTTATACAGGACTACGGTGCAGTGGTTCTTACTGAATGTGCAGACTGGGAATACCAGC
>NC_045161.1:1753126-1855626 GCF_900700415.2 Clupea harengus | reverse complement strand
AGCCGAATACTAATGAAATAGCTGCCAGACGCAGAGAAAAATAAAAGAGCTACAGTGTGTGAGAGTTTGTGTGAAGTGTGAGAAAGAGAATGTGGGTGTGTGTGAGAGAGCAAGCAAAGAGAGGGAGAGAGACAGAAGTCCTACAGCCATGAAGAGAGAGAGAGAAAAAAAAAAAACACCTTTTGATATGCTGCTGCCGCAGCAACAACCCCTCCCTGCCTTCTCCATCTCTCTCCCACCGCGTCCCTTTGGCACCTTATTATCTCGAAGGGAAAGTGAGAGGGGGCGTGGCAGGTGATAGAACTGGGGCGTGTGGTTTTGGGGTTAACACAAGGCGTATAGTATAGCATGTGTCCCAGAAATGTGGATGCCGTTTCCCAAATGCTGAATTCTGCAGCCCCGGACTGCCACAAGAGAGAGTCTATTGAGCCTCTGCAGATTGAATTAGCCCCACTTACATGGCCATCTCCCTCACAGTGAGCTCAGGCAGGCTCCACCGCTCCCTAGACTCGGAGGGTTGGTCAGCCCCCCCCACCCACCCCCTTTAAATCACAGGCCATGGACGCAGGAGAGGAGAGGGCTGGTGTGCTATGACACTCTCTCTCTCTCAGACCAACTTATGCAAGAGAAAAAACCCAAGAAAAAGAGAAACGGGTACTTACAAACTCCCTCTTCTGGGCAGGCTCAGCTCCTTCTGCAAGAGAACACAGAGACACAGGGCAGAACATAAGTATGGTGGCCAAGATTACAATTAGAAGCTGTAACTGTGAACAAACACACAGATGACAGCACATATGCCTGGCAAAGAGCTAAGGATTTTGAGGGATAATGCTTATGTTATGGACATTGTATAACCACACTAATCACACAAGCCTAGTCACAAATCTCTAATGCTTTGTAATTTTTATGAATATAGAGCTGACTAAAGCCGGGCAGACACAGTGCAAATTGTGCGTACGATGTGGTAACTCACACACTACACGTTTCAATCGGTCTGTCCGCATGGACAAAACCCCGTGATTGTTGTTCTCACACTGAGCAAAATCGGACAGTGGAACTACTCACACTGCAGTATAGCCCGACAGAAAATTCTGACATTGCAAAAAATCTACCCAATCGGGAACATTGATTGCTCTGGCTTTTAATCAGGCGTCATGACCCTGCTCAAACTGCAGGATGAATGACAACCAATCTGATGGGACTGAGACTCTTTTTTTTATTAATTACCATGTTTAACGAATACGTCATTTCCGTGTAATTCTGTTTAATATACAATGAACATGCAGGCTATCACGTCACAACTTAGCTTCCATTCTTATGCATCTTGTGCACTTACTTATGGTAAACACTAGGTGGCAGAAGAGTACCACATAATAACCTAACTACTCTATTGAAGAGAATGTCTTCAATTATACCATTTATATGTGATAGGGCTACATACACACAATCTTTTTACATCCAAACCATCTGGCTACTACCCAAGCTGAAATGTCATGATTGAGATCACAGGTTTGACACACAATTCAGTTCAACAATAAACTGTGTGAATGTGTATTTCAACAAACCATAACCACAACCAAAAATGTCTCATCTATCAACTCTCTAAAACAGTGAACAACTGTCATGGCAACAGTTCTCAAGGGGAATAAGGGCCGTATGTAAAAATCAAACGGATCACCAGCGTCTGCATATCCTTCCAGAAAGCCAGCACAAAGACACAGACTGCTACCCTCATTTCGGACAAAGTGCTAAATCAAATATAGACATGGGTGTGTGTGCAGCGCATGGGCCATTATAATGATTAGGCTAAATGGATGGGTATGTTTACGGAGTCATCATCTATTAGCGAGGCGGCTAGTTGGTCAGGGCCATTGGGGAAAACAGGAGTGTTTGTTTACAGAAGCCCCATTACAGAGCAGCACTCTGGGTTGACCCCTCACCTTCCATCAGCAAAAGGATTTCATTTTTTTTTACAGGTACATTTCCTAAAATTGCAAAATGGAACGGGTATATCGGCCAAGGAAGCCAAGAACTCGACCTATGTTTAAGATGATTACACCCTGGTGCTCTTTCAAAGTAACCACCTAAATGAACGTTATTCATTTGTCACCTTCGCATACTGACGACATTAGAGCCATATACCACACATGGATTGGTATAAGATGGTGAGCAAAAGGTTTCAACCATCAAGGAGACGGAGAACAAACGTGTTTGACAAAATTAGGAAAAGAAAGCAGTGAGACAGGAAGAGACCCAGAGGGGAACTAACAGAATAATATAATACAATATTTTCACCTTCACATACTGATGACATTAGAGCCATATACCACACAAAATTAGGAACAGAAAGTATATAATATAATACAATATCTAATATAGTATTAATAATAATAATGCAGAAAGGGAGAGAGAGAGACAGACAGATGGGCACCACGGGACAGGGGTGACATGGGGGTCTGGTGTGAGGGGAAGAGTCGGACAGGGATGTGTGCATGTCTGAGTAGCATCTGTCTCCTGTGCCAGGGAGCCATCAAACCCCAATGACCCGTCTGCACAATATTAACGCAGCAACTCGGAGGGAAGTGCACCGTGTGCAAAACAAAACAGCCAACACTGTTTAGGCTAATTAGTGACTCAGGCAACCTGCACTCGTATGGCTTTTGGCTGTGTCTATATGTCTATTATGTAGACCCTTTTAATACTTATTACATGAAGAGAAGAAAGGAGCGGTAAGATTCCTCTGACACAATGTGTATCCCCTCTTTCTGAAGAGAAGCTAATGGGAGCGCCGTAAAAGGTGTGGCCGTGTGAGAGCGCGCTCCAGTCGTAGCACAGCTCCAGCCCCCCCTGGTCTGTTTAAAATGAGGTCAAGTCACCCACACACACACACACACACACACACACACACACACACACACACACACACACACACACACACACACACACACACACACACACACACACACACACACACACACACACACACACACACACACACACACACACACACAGTGTTTCTGACTAATGGGAGTCTGGCACCAGACCTTCCACCAAGCACTCGAGACAACCCACTACCCCAAGGACATGCCAACACTAAATCTACAATGACTGTATCCCCAGCCCTAACCCTCGACAGAGACAAAAACACAAACCACTGTTCAAAGTTCAGAGTCTATAATGAGCAAGATAAATGATGGGAATCCATCAAAAGAAATATATAAATATATAGCCTGCATCCTTCCACGTCAAAACCTAAAATCACATTTCCAGCGCTTTGCTCTGAGGCTAAATGGCCTCCGTCGTCTCGACCTGCGTCTCCTCTTCCATCTCCAGACCACAGCCTCACAAGCTCAACTCAATTTACTGCTCCTCCAGCCCAGCGTCTGACGCAGGACAGAGAGCCTACTGCAGCATACACTGACAAGGCAACTGAAGTATGCTAAGGAGGAGCGGTTAAACTTCATTACATCTGCAAATGCTCAGCGAAGAGGGAGAGTGAGCATCTCATGGTTCTGTGTAATGCACAATGCTTAATGGCCACCTGATGCCATGCCATTACTGCCAGTGCGGCTGAAGTGGGGGAGTTGATGCAGAAATCCAGGAAGATTGTATTGTGTCTCGAGCTGCAGGAGGGATGGATAATATGTCCTTGAGATTGATCCAGAGTTCAGCTAGTTTATCCTAAAAAACAATGTCTAGTTTTGGCTGAAGCGGAGATGAGCGACTACACACAAGCGCGCACACACACACACACACACACACACACACACACACACACACACACACACACACACACACACACACACACACACACACACAGGGCCATGTCGTTTGAAAGGATGGGTATCTAGTTGGCCTGGCTGATTGCATTAAAGCGTGCGGGTAGGTGGGGTCCCTGTTCCGCCACGTTCTAGAAGGCCCCCACCATCACCGCACTCCCCAGCATCACTGCTATGGCCAATGAAATTAGTAAAAGTGACAGTTTGGACTGGGCTCTGCTGCGCTGCATAAAGGTAATCTGCCCAATGGAAGCCATCAATATTTCTTAAGTCCATCGAGCGTGACAGGGAGCCAGAGAGCAGGGAAATGTAATTAGAAGGATGGGCGGAGGAGGGAGAGAGGGAGAGAGAGAGAGAGAGAGAGAGAGAGAGAGAGAGAGAGAGAGAGACGGACCATACGCCAGGGAAACAGCCGAATCAGACAGAAAGACAGTCATCCAGGGGAGACAGGGGGCGAGAGAGAGGGGCAGGCCTACACTGTGTGCCAGTCAAGCAGTGAACCGAGCCATTGAGGACCACTTTGCTGGGAAGTAATTACAAAAGGAGTGGCTACATGCAGGGACAAAAAAGGGGCAACTTTAAGGTGGGGTTTCAAACAGCAGAATTCACACCACTGTGCTTTTAAAATGCTTTTTTGATGGGTCGAGGTTAAGAGTTTTCAACTTTTATACAACCACATGGACAACCACACGTCACACCTTTCAAACTGAATTGTTTCTTCTCTAAAAACACAAATAAAATAGGCGACAAGCCTGTAATGCACTCACATATACAGAGAACTTGTTGAGAATGACTTAGGTCAGCTAAGCCCAGTTGGTGGAGGTGAGTGTGTGAGTCTATGCCTTCTGTGTGCTGTAGTGCCACATCCCTAACTCTGCAGAGGGGGTGACTCAGCTCCTCTACGTTACAAACAAGGTCACCTCAGGCCACCAGACTTCAAGAAAAACCTTCTGGTTGTCTTGGCCCAGCCAAGCATGATCAAGCCAAAAAAAATTAATAAATAAAAAAAACAAACCCCACCCGCCACTTCCACTTTTCTCTCCTGCCAGATATCCACCGCTCCGAGAAAGAGGTGAGGCCCATAATCTTAACCCTGTCTGACGCTGAAAAACATACACCCACACTTGGCTGTCCTGCCTACATCAAGTCTCCAGAATCTAATTTAAGAGGGGGGGTGGGGGATAAGACAGACAGATAAACAGAGCAGAAGAGAGAGGGAGGGAGGGAGAGAGAGAGAGAGAGAGAGAGAGAGAGAGAGGGAGGGAGAGAGAGAGAGAGAGAGAGAGAGAGGGAGGGACAGACACAAAGGAGCCTCTGACCTGAGCTCAGGAGAAGAGAGACATGAGAAGGGAAGGGGTCAGGGGTCAGGGGATACAGAGCGCCCATGTAGCTGGATCTCTGGATGGCTTCCTCTGTGTCTCCCCCAGTGAATGACATGGGGGCCGGGCACTGTGCTGCTGTGGAGTTAATCCCCTCTGTCTGTGGGTGGTGAGATGGGGAGAGGCTGTGCCTGCAACTAACGCCCAGACAGCCAGGCACACTGTCAACACAGACCTGTGGCTGCCAGATTTGGATCCTGTTGTCACACTGAAACCCCTGCACTGACGGATACATCAGACACGCTCAAAGCAATCAATTAGATTCCAAGCAGACACTAAATCCATTTTTCTGGAGCTACACTGACATCCACAAATCACATGGGCTGGGTGCTATGAAGGCTTTAATGGTTTGTTCAAACACACAAAATAAAAGATCTACAATGGAGTCATTTAATTTTTTTTATTTCTGACATACTGACGCACTGAGCTGCTGATAGCTCATCTCTACTCTAAACATGGTAATAATTGCTTGTTTACACAAGATACAAACACACAATTAATGAGGCAAGGGAGAAATAATTGCCTGTTCATGACCATAGCAGCACTCGATAGTAGCAGTAGCAGCAGCAGGCACGGTAATAAGATTGGCTCAACTGCTAGCATAGCCAGTTCAACAGGCATACAGAACAAAATGCCACAGCCTCAGGCAGCTACATTAACCGCTTTTTGCCGAGCATTTATCCAACTGATATGGGTCTAAACGATGTATCGAAACTGTTTGTGAAGTGCTAAACTTTATCAAATGATTAAAAAAAACAATGTCCATTCCTCTTAGCAGCACTGCCGTTTGTTTAGGTTGTTTTGAGGCGATGAGGTTCCATTAACAGAGAGTCTGTGGGCTGAATGCTAAGTCATCAGAGAAAGGAATTCAATGAATCCAGGATCTTTCCAGAACTAGGCAGCAATATAGGGCTAATCTTGCAGAATGACTTGACCCAAGCCCAAAGGGGATTGCATGGTTCATTAGCATGGAGCACCAATGACATAATTCTGGAGCACCTACGAGACGCCTAGTCTTCACTTCCATCTGAAATGGAAAAGAATCTTCTGGAAGAGACTGGTGCTAACCCAGACTTCAGGGTCATCGCATAGGGACAGCATCTCCAATGACAATATGTCTTATGGGATATTTATACCTGTGTGGGATGAACACTTTGGCCTGAACACCTGGCGTCTTACCTCCCTTACAAAATGCAGAAAAGTGCAACAAATTATCCCACCGTCTAAAAGCCTACTGTGTGGGTTACAAGAGCAATTAAGCTTCATGCCTCAATTTTGGCCAGTTAAAGTTGCTGCCAACCCATTCAAACTGAGGCAGGAGTACACTGATGCGATAGAAGGGACCAGCCACAAAAAAAGGTCTGAGAGAATATTGTCTTCCTTCAATTCGATGAGGCATGGAATACATCTCCCACAGTCACAACCTAACTAGTTGTGTCATGTAAAGAATATCTAAAATGGTTCCGATTCAGAGAAAGAAAAAACGAGCCAAAGTGAGAGCAAAAAAGACTAGACTTGTTTGACAGACACAAGATTGACATCAATGTCGCGAAAATGTTATAAGATATCTGGAACAAAAGAAGCTGATGAGCCTAACTATTAGTTATGCTCCGTAAGACTGACAAAAGTCTCTTAACTATTAGCTATGCTCCGTAAGACTGACAAAAGTCTCTTAACTATTAGCTATGCTCCGTAAGACTGACAAAAGTCCTTGGAATGGGTTGGCAAACAGGCTGAACAGCCATGCTTACGGCGAAGCATAACAATGTCTTTCTAAATAGATCAGATGCCAAGCAATGACTGCTGATGACGCAGCCTTGGGAATATCTTTCACATAAGGGTGAGTCTGGGCACGGATCCAGCTGGACCAACCCAAATGCCACACTATTGCAATGAAGAGGTAAGAAGAGCAAGAGGAAGAGGAAGGCCACCAAGAGATGAAAGTAGTAAGGAGGTAAGTGCAAAGAAAGGGTAAGAAAGAGGGAGAATGAGGACCTTTTAGATAGAGGTGGGGAAATCACTCAAAACATAAAGGCTGCTCATACACACACACACACACACACACACACACACACACCAACCAACCAAACACACACACAGACACACACACACACACACACACACACCCACTCCCTACATTTACAGATTAATTTGCTAATTACCCTTCTCTATTGTGTCTCATATCTCTTCCAGCACTGGGGAGGGTGTCTGCCCCGTCCAATCCTAACTCCCTTAGAGAGGCCTCTAATCTGGCCTGATCAGGCTGCCTATTCATGCCCCTGACACAAGCAGCTCCACACTCTGTGAAGAGGGGGGTGGGGTGGGGGGGGGGGGGGGGGGGGGATACACAGCGCTAATCCTAATTAGAATGTGCACATTCAAATGAAATCTTCATGCTTCACTGCCATTATTATGTGGCGATAATGGAGAGAAAAATACTGGTATTGAAGACTGGCATGTGGTTTATTTATTTTTTTGTCTCTTACTATCAAAACAATTAACACTAATGAAAAAAATGGTGCTGGTGTTTGTTTCAACACACTCAAACAGCAAACAGAGACGGTGGAATTAACCAAGTCTGTGTTTGGCCAATTTGGCAGTTCATCATCCAACAGTAGACTGCTCCCACATCGTGTTGTCATTGCCTTTGTCTGAACTTGGTCGCTTGAAGCTATCTGCTGCGCGGGCCTCCTCAGAGGATGGCCGTGAGTGAGCAGAGGAGGATTGCAGCACTGCCAGCCCTGTCTGATTAGTATACAGTACTGAGAGAGGTGTGTGTGCACAACACAGGCCCTGTCTGATTAGTATACAGTACTGAGAGAGGTGTGTGTGCTCTGTCTGATTAGTATACAGTACTGAGAGAGGTGTGTGTGCGCAACACAGGCTCTGTCTGATTAGTATACAGTACTGAGAGAGGTGTGTGTGCACAACACAGGCACAACACAGGCTCTGTCTGATTAGTATACAGTACTGAGAGAGGTGTGTGTGCGCAACACAGGCACAACACAGGCTCTGTCTGATTAGTATACAGTACTGAGAGAGGTGTGTGTGCGCAACACAGGCACAACACAGGCTCTGTCTGATTAGTATACAGTACTGAGAGAGGTGTGTGTGCACAACACAGGCACAACACAGGCACTGCCAGCTCTGTCTGATTAGTATACAGTACTGAGAGAGGTGTGTGTGATTAGTATACAGTACTGAGAGAGGTGTGTGTGATTAGTATACAGTACTGAGAGAGGTGTGTGTGCACAACACAGGCACCCTGTCTGCTTCCCAACCAGATGGATGACAGCAATCACCTCTCGGAGGACCAGAGGAATCCTCAAACACAATCTACAGTACCAGCTCCTGTATCCCTGGAAACGGCTCTCAATTTCTCTACAGAATCTACAGTACCAGCTCCTGTATCCCTGGAAACGGCTCTCAATTTCTCTACACAATCTACAGTACCAGCTCCTGTATCCCTGGAAACGGCTCTCAATTTCTCTACTGTCGTGTCAGCATGGAAATGAAGGAGCGTAAAAACCCAATGCTGACTGTGAATATCAAAAACCAAAAGGAGGACAAAAGGGGTTTCCATATAAGGAAAGCTGCAGAGCATGGTATTGTCTAGACTGGTTAGACATACCACACAAGGTAGGTGACCTGGAGTAATATAATACCACACCATACCTGAATCCCCTGTAAGATGGTGCTGAAGCAAGCAGCAGTGCTCATCACATGGAGAGACTGCCTGTTTTGTGTTGTGCTGTGTTGCCTTTGAGTATCAAGAGGCCTTGGACTTGAAACAAATGTGGGTTGAAATGGATGTCTACTCTTTGTGTTGTGTATATATGTGGTGAATTCAGTAGGGGACTATATGCCGTGTCTATGGCCCTGTAACCAGCGCTGAGGGGGCTAACTGCCATAGCGTCATTAAAAGCAGCAAAGACGCAGAGGCCTTGGGGGCTAACTGCCACATGGGGAGAGTTCAGGAGGCGTGCTGAAGCTAACAAAAGCACCACACTGAGTCAAGTCACAGCAGAAGAGCATCCCTTCCACGATGGGCTTTAATGACACAGTGAGCATCACTGCAGGGAGCGTCTCAGTGAGTGGTGGCGGAGGGGAAAACAGCCTATTCTATTCTATTGCAGCTTAGAATATCATTTAGAGCTGGCTGGTGAGACAAGGCCATTAGATGCCTGATCTTCCACTGAAGGCACTTCATTGTAAGTTCTACCCTATACTTAAAAAAAGGATCACTGCCAAGATGCCATAAAATGATGTCTTTTGAACGGAAACCTTTTCACAGAAACCTATTCTGCATATGGCATTAAACTTGAATGTGTGCGCTCAATCTAGCCGATTTATCAAAGTAACTGGTATTCTTGACATCCTTATATTTGAAATGTTCAGTAAATATACAACACACAATGGAGAATAGAGCTGTCTCTTGTGTGTGTGTCTGCTACCACCCCCACCCCCCCCCCCCACCCCCTCCGTTGCCTTCCTCCTGTCCTCCTCCTCCTCCTCCTCCTCCTCCTCCTCCTCCTCCTCGGTCTCTGCCTCCCTTGTTTCTGTGTCGGTGAAACTCAGTTCATTATCTGGAGGCAGACAGACGGAGACACCTTCCAGGCCTACTCCCTGATGCTCTGCACCCTGACACACGCAAACATCTTCAATTTGCACCTTCAGGCTGGCTCACCCCCTCCCCTTACCATGACTCCACCACCCCCTCCCCCTCCCCCTCACCATGACTCCCACCACCCCCCCCCCCGCCGCCTGAGGAATACACACACACACACACACACACACACACACACACACGGAAAAATACAGACATGGGCAGCACACACACTCCCCCACAAGCGATCCTACAAAGGGTACACACATACACACACACACACACTTATGTGATGGGGTCATTTGTCTAACAGACAGCAAACTACCCCAAGAAAGATACCAGCAGAGCTCTCTCAGGTGGAAGGGAAGCACGGGACGTGAGTGATAGAGGGGAAAGCACAGGAACATGGAGAGAAGAAGAACAAAGAGGAGGGAACGAGAACAATGAACAGAGAGAGGAACAAAGAAAAGCAGACTAAGACACTAGGAAATGTGGCAGTCTAAAGATACAATTAAAAATGTATATATATAAAAAAAGAAGACCACGGGATAGGAAATATTAGGTTAAATGGGTAGGGCTTGAACAGCTGAAGAGAGAGACAGGATACGGACAGCAGGATGAAAACAGATGGCAGCACGTAGGCTGACTGATGAAGAGAGAGAAAAAGAGATTGAATGTAGAAAGGTGAGGTGAGGTAAGAAGAAGAGATGAAAGGGTGAGGAGAACAAGAGAAAGAACACCTGAAAACAGAGGAGCAAGAGCAGATTAATGAAAGAGAGAAAACATGGGGACGGAAAGATACTGGGCGGTGGACGTGTGGAGCTAAAAAGAGGAGGCGACATAGAATAGAGAGAGCTGGGGATGCAAGAGGGGGGGGGGGGGAGGAAGACATAACAACAGAAGCAAACGTGGAGGAAGGAACCATGTGACAACAATGGAAAAATATGTAATACAAAAAGAAATGTGGCCGCCGCCGCCGCCGGTCAGATTGAAGGTAACCGTCTGAGAGGAGACTATGGGATCAAAGCGAGGGATGAGACAGCTACATGAAGAAAGACAAGGGGGATGGGAGGAGAGATGAGAAGCAAAACATGTACAGAGAAAAAAGATAAACAAAAACATGGAGGGATCGAGAAGAGAGAGAGAGAGAGAGAGAGAGATGGTCGGACGAGAAGCAGAGATGTGCACAGACAGGACAGAGGGATGATGGCGTATAGCAGCAAGAGGAAAGGTGGAGGGGCAGAGTGAAATACAGTAGAGAGAGAGGGGGGGGGGGACGGGACTGGGCTGGTGGTTCCCCTGAGATGGAAGCATGCGAGTAGGCGGCAGATCAAGGCCTGTTCCCCGCAGAGACAGCAGGCTGCCACGGTGCACAGGCTCAGTTAGGACTGTGGGCTGATTTCATCAATGCCCGCTATGAGAGGTACTCTAAGAAGGCAACCTTTTCCTCTCCAGGGTGAGAGGCAAGGGGAGAAAAAGAGAATTTGACTGAAAGGAAGACAGAAAGAATGAGATACAGACAAAGACAATATGAGGGGGGAGCGACAAAGAGAAAGCAAAAAGACGGAAAGTCTATTTGTCAAGGGAATGACACCCATTGCCACAGTGTCTCAACCCAGGATGAATTTAGAAAAGTCAGCGCACCACACCTGTAATTATGGTTTAGGTGAACCACTGGCACTTCTCTGTTTGTCCACGGTGCAGACTTCTCAAAACATTGTGTGAAATTCGAGTGTAGCCTGAGGGGTTGGGAGGAGGAGGGGTTGTCTAGACATTCAGATGCTAGGCCGTTGTAGATGTGTTCGCCTCAGCTGATGCAGTCGTAATGCACAGACTACGAACACAGCAGATAACGATGATCAATACCGACATGGAGTCCCGTGGTTCCAGCTACATCCAGCACTCAGGGCGATGTCCTCTAGTAATGAGGGCTTCCGTTCCAGTGTGAGTGTGCGTGTGCGTGTGTTGTAAGGTGTTGTGAGGTCCAACGTCATTCAAACTACAGGTCCAGATAGCTATAAGATACCAGATACCTAAAGCTCAGCATAAACAATACAAATATTAATATGTTGAAGCACCATAACATTCTCCTTGTGAGGCTTCTAACCCCCCTTTACATATGGAGGGAGACTGACCTAGGCTGTTTTTCATGAGGTCATTAGAGTTCATGGCAGAGCCAGACTGATATGTGCCAATGGATCATATGGTAAAGAGCTCTTGCACTGTGGGCAGAATCTGTGTCTGGGGTGTCCGTGTATTAATCACTGCTGTGTGTTTCCATCTGTATCTGAGAAGCTTTCCGGAGACAGTGACCTCCTTGACCTCTGCAGGCCAGCACTCTGGTTTCCTCCATCGCTCACCACGTTCTTCTTTTCCTTCTTGCTTCCCTCTCTCTCTCTCTCTCTCTCTCTGTCTCTCTCTGTATCCCTCCCTCCTCCCCCCTAGCCAAACGATGAGCTCATTCTCTCGCTACAGAAACACAGTGAGCTCATTGAATGGTCCTTAATGCGTTTATCCGCAGCTCTGGAGGGAGAAGCAGGGTGGCGAGGCAGGCAGGCACAGTCCAGAAGTGAGAGAGCCAAGCGAGGGGGAAGACACAGCTGCCCTGTTCTCATGGGTTCCACTATGGAAACAGAACAAACAGCCATCCTCAGAAAATGCTTTCGCCCCACATCTCACTAAGCTGGTTAAGTTGTTCTTATCCCTGTTCCAGGGGTCGGCTTCTGCCGGAGTGAAACGGGCCCCTCTGAAGGGTACCAGGAACACTAACGGGATTGGGTTCACAGAATAGACCTTATGCGGACGTACATACATAAGGTGCCCCACACACACAGAGAGACAGAGGACAAGGGCCAACGAACGGAAGGGAAATACTAAATGATCCTCTGACAAACTGACACAAAAAAAACAAAGAGTAAGGATCGTATACATTTTCTATTCTCTAATGAATCTTTCTCCTTTTCATTCCTTTCTCTCTCCCTCATCGTTTTCTCTTCAAACATGCATGGCATCTACTGGAAGTTTTGTAACGAGTCACAGCCTGTCAGCAAGGACATCCCTATTCTTAGCCTCCGCTGTGGCGGCAATGTTCCAAAGCCCCACATTAGAATTCCCAGAGTGTGTGACCACCTCAAATCACCATTCCTGTTCCTCATTTCCGGAGGACATTACGGCTCTGTGCATCCCAATTCAGATCTGTCCTTCGGTGTGGTTATAGCATTTCTGTCACAGCGTTCTCCTCCCTTCTCTGCAGCTCTGCGTGTAGTTATTGACAAATGGAGTTCCTCACCAAACTCCTTACTGAGCTGGAAGGGACATACACTACTGCACTAAAGCCTGATTCATTTTTTTCTTTATCTTTATAACATGTTCATTAACACTGATACTTTAGATTAGCAACTTTATTTCAGGAATACTGTTGTTACCCAGAATCTGTCTTTCAAAGGGGAAAATGTTGATCAGAGGAACAATTTGACCCCTCGTCATTCCTAATTCTGACTTGCTAATAAAGCCAAAAAGTATTGTTTGATTACTTGACAATTGTATAATTTGTGATTATTATACAGAATAAGAGAAACACAAATCAGTGGCAGCTCTGACATATTTGTCACTCTACTTCCTGATCACAGTATTCTCAAGCACAATCTTCTCTAAGAGGAAAAATATGAGTAAAAAAATGCTGCAATCTCTGACAAAATAGCAGAGTAATGCAAGAGCAGCACTCTATGTGAGGAGTCATGCTACACCCCGCAAACAAGATGCAGGACTATGAAGGCTGGGGTTGCATTAATGTTACAGCACTAGAGCTGCGAGGGCTGCAGGACAGGGCTGACGCAGCAGATAGTCTCCTGACAACCAGCAGCTGTTGACAGCCCCAGTCTGAACCCAGGTTACAGAGATGCCATAGCTTTTCAAAACTAATGAAACAAAGTAAAGGTAGAGAAAAGGGTGTAAGACAGGTGTAAAGAGATGACGAGAGGGAGACTGGCTGAAGGGATGTCTCCTGACAGTAGGTTCATGTGAGAGAAAGAGAGACAAACAGAGAGACAGACAAACAGACCGAGTGAGTGAGTGAGTGAGGGGGAGAGGCAAGAGTGTTGAGTAAGGGAAGAATGAGATTCTTAAAAGCAAGATTACCCTGTAGTCTAAAATCTATCTACTAGACAGAAAATGTCTAGACACTGTCTGGTTTCAGAGCAAAACTCCCAAAAGCACACACTTGACATATTCTTAGTCAATAGCCCATCCTTTTACTCTGTTCTTCTCTCTCTTGTCCTCTCGATGCCTTTTCATCTGAATGTTTCCCTCACTTACCAGGTTGGCCTCAGCAGGCTCCTTCAGAAGGCATTGGCGTCCTCCATACCAGCTCACAGACCTCCTGCAGCCCAGAGGCTTCCTCTTATCCTCCATGCTCTCTGTGAGGATCCAGGGGCAGCCCATCACCACACATGTTGTGGAGCAACACCTAACCCAGTACAACTCAGCCAGGCAGCCTCTTTTAGCCAATGTCTAATCCTTTAGCGGAGGAGATTATTCAGTGCACGGTTCTGAAGTTCACAGTGCACACACACTCATGTGTCTGAACATGAACACACACACACACACACACACACACACACACACACCTCCTTCTGTGTGCAAAATTCCTGACTGAATTAGACCTGTTGGTCTTCAACATTATGCGGTTTGCCAGACGGGATTAGAGAGGAGCAGGCAGGCCAGCACAGAGAGTGGGCGCTGTGAAAGTTGGCGGAGGTTTAGAGGTTTAGATGTCTCACATCACCTTCTGCTCAACCTTCCCTATGTCCTCAGGGTTATCAATATCAACGCCCTAGATTGCCTGCATGCTTGGTTAACCATCCCCTCCTTCACTCCGGCTGCTTCCCTAGGGGTTCCGTTGACATCAGCCCGAAAAGGTACACATTCTCGCCACCTGACAGCACAGGCCGCCAAGCATTTCCATAAAGCATACTGTGGAAGGAGATGCACAATTCATGACCATACTGGAGCCAATGCATGTTTATGCGGGGAAGCACCAGCCTGAGGGCTGAGACACCAACAGAGTGATGTGGATGACACCTTGATGCAGACGGCCATGACAACAATGATCACAGCATGGGAAATTGTGTCTGCATATGTGGAGTGAGGATGCAGATGGGGTCAAGTTCATCGCCACTGAAACATCTGTAGACAACAGAAAAAAGATGTATATGGAAAATAGGATAGGAAAGAAAGCCAGGAATAGCCTATACAGTTACATATTAACACGACAGATTCCATTGCTCTCGTTAATAAACAACAGCGGTGCGTGTAAGGGAAGCTGTATTAGTCCTAATTAGACTCTAAATAGCTTCTGTTGCAGCCACACACACACACACACACACACACACACACACACACTCAAGCATCCTCTGTCACCCTTCAAGTCTCGTACACTTCCTCATTTCCCCTGCAGGTTCAAGCTCGTAGAGCCTACCCCCCACCCCCGCCTGTCCCATCTCCTGCAGTCAGTGAAGCAGGAGGAGCAATTTACCAGCTCAAACTGCCTTGAAATGGTGGAAGGAGGGGTTGTCAAAGGTGTGTGTCTGGGTCTCTCACCAGTCTCCCTCTCGCTGTTGTATCAATCCTCACTGTCCATCCCTTTCATAATGTGCCACGCTAGCTTCTCTCTCTCTCTCTTTCCGAGTCCTATCTCTCCATCTCTCTTCCAGTCTCTTTCCTTCTCTCTCTCTCTCTCTCTCCTGTCCTTTTTCCCTGCACTCCCACCATCCCTCCTCTCATCTTCCAGTTGTTCATCTCCCCAAACACACACCTACCGTACTTCACACCTTCTTCCACACAATCAGCCCCCAGTCACAACAGCCCAACAAAGGAGTCAGATGAAAACAAAACGTTAACAAAAAATCAGAATCAACGAGACAAACGTAAGCTCCGTAACATTTCCAGTTTGATAAACAAAAAGTAAACCAATTAATACAATTGTTTCAGAACAGCAAACCTAGGTAAAGCTGTCCACACAGACAACCGTGGCTATGCCAGCTGCTGACAGACTGTTTATAATTGGTTCTCTCAGCCACTGAAAATCGAGTTTCACCAGACCAAACCCAGAAGAAGTCCTGTGAGTACTATGAGCCAGCGAAGGGAGAAAGGAAGCCAGTTCAACAGGGACACTGCCCCCCGGACACTGTGAGACGTGGGAATGGTCATTAAGGGCAACACGACACATTGCTCCAAAACAAATGCTTTAAACTCTCCTAGGCTATATAAGTGTCTGATCCAATGTGACAATGTGGTTCACATGATGATGGTGATTTTTATGTCTGCCATACCATTGCTGATTTCTCAAGGGCAGCTCGGGGGGAAATATTTGACACAGAGGAATAAGCATTTAACAGCAGTAAGCCCTCCCCCCCCCCCCGAGACCACTCAAAAGGCATTAGCGAGATTTAGTCTGCAGCACCCTGCCCACACAAACCCGGCTCCCCAACGGCTGCCAAGCCCCCTTCACCCATCTTGGTCTTTAACCTTTAACAATAAACACCGACAGGATGGGTTTTATGGGGGCGTGTCCCATGCAGGCTACACATATTAGCTCCATTCCCCAAATGACTGACTGCAGGAACCACTTAAGTTACATTAACTACAACAATTTCTCACACGTCACACCCTAACAAGCTATTCATCAGGACCCATTAGTCATGTATGGTTTTTGGTCAACCAATCAGAAATCACCTCAAAAAGAGCATCACCAGTAAGGCACATAAACTGACCTATCAGGCTAATCTCCTTTACTGGTGGAAGGTGAGTTGGGTCAGCGCTCTGTGGTTTGGCAGAGGAAGGGTAGCCTCCCCCATGACCACCACCCCCCCCCCCGAACACTGGGAGAGCCTCGGGGGCTTGGGCATCGAGCCATGCTGGAGGATTTGCTGAGACAAAGCCTCGTCCCAGTGCACAGTCCACTGGCCAGACACAACACAGGCAGCCCAGCTCAGCAATAACTTATCCCGCCGCACGCACGCACACACACACACACACACACACACACACACACACACACACACACACACACACACACACACACACACACACACACACACACACACACACACACACACACACACACACACACACACACACACACACACACACACACACACACACACACACACACACACACACACACACACACACGCGCGCACCGCAGACGGACCACCGGATGTGTGCACCATGAGGTACACAGGACACACCCCAGCAGAGGGATGCACACAAACCAGTTATTGCGTACACACCTACATGAACTTGCACGTACATAAAGCAGCTCTCCCTGGGGGCTAGCACACAGAGAAATATGTACATTATGTGAAGAATGACAGAACAACTCAAAGACCTGCAGTGTACATGGAAAGTACACCTCCACAAAAGCTTCCTCACAAAGATTCAAGGCAGAGCAGTTATAGAAACAAACAAACACACACACACACATAAATTCATACACAAACACACCTCTCACAAGGAATAAAATCACAAATCACCAGTAACAAAGAATAAAACACAGACACACTCACACACTGGTCATATTAGTATGAACACACACTGTACGATAATGTTTCAGGACCTGTTTTCGAACACATTGTGTTCCTTTCCCAGTCAATTCCCCCCAGGCTAATTATGCAACGTACCCTCTGAAATATCAGGACAGCAACGAATATGGTTTGCAGGACGTAGTTAATCATGGGTATTTTACTGACTTCTCACAGTCATCACAATGAGCTGTGGGATTAGGTAACCATCCATTACAGCTCAGAGGCATGCAAGTTTACGACACAGCCGAGGTAAGTCACACACACAAGACAGAAATGGACACAGGATAATCTAAAGCCTGATTTGGTAGTAGACGCAGCACATGGGCAGTGCCGTGCCGTTCCACTTATCCAGGTCAGCCCTGCCCATGTCTCCAACTCCAACAGACTCCTTCACTGTTCAGACAAACATCAAACCGAGATGTTTGAACATGCATACTTCTTGCAAATCCACATGGGACAAAACAGCAATTTTATTCTCCCTACTGTGTTCATGATAGAAAAAAAGGCAATTGCAGTTTAACTTAATCCCGATACTGGTGAAGGAAATAGGCTGTTGTTATGCTGGAGTTCATGGAGAACATGCTGGCACACTGCTGGAGACGGACAATGCAACAATCTGCACCAAGTTCTGAGGCCATACGAAGCTGTACGAGAGGAGCCATAGAGGCAACACTGAAGGCACACAAAATCACCAGAGAAACAACTCAAGATAACAAAAATGTCCTGATCACCAACTTGTAATTATGGTCAGAAAGATCACATCTGAGGCATATAAAGATTACATATGAGGCATTTTAAAAGATAAACATTCATCATGAAAAATACGTTATCTAATGTAAACAGACTCCAGCAAAGCAGAGCATCTTCTGTTCCACGGGACCTTACCTGGAGGCCTCTTCTCCGTAAGATGCTGGAGTCATCCATGATCGCCCTCTCTCTCGCTCTCTCTTTGACTGCCTCAAGATTGGCTGTTTGACTCCCCCCTTAGACAAACCCAAACACCTCTGGCTGTGGGTAAGGGCACACAGGCAGGCAGGCACTCGTCAGCTCATCCACTGGAGTGGCAGTGGTTGGCTACAGCCTGCCATGAACGAGCAGAAACACCTGAATAGCCAAAGGGGTCACAGTGCCAAGTGAGACTTCTTTAGGTGAGTCAGCGGCTGTGAGCTCCCCCAGGAGCTGGCTCAGGCATTGAGAGTGAGACCAGACAAGGTCAGAGCAGATGGCAGTCACGTATTCCTCTGTGTCCGCGCGCAGCCCGAGAGAGTTCTCCCCGTCCTCTTCAAAGAAAGATAACACAGGTAACAGTTCAGAGAAGAAAAAAAAAAAAACTGTGTGTTCGGTTTCCAAAATTGTTCACGCAACTTTTACTCTTTGTCGTGGTCTCTGATGGTCTTGACGCTTTTGTGCAAACTTCACAAAGAGTCCTCTTCGTCTAAAAGTGTCTTCTCCTCAAGTGTAGACATTCCACAGATGTCCAAAATGGATAGATAAGGATCTAAAATACATCTCACCAAAAACAGACACAGCAGGAAAACTACAGAAAGACAGCAGGGAGCTTCTGATCAACGGCCGTCTGCTTTTTTTTATCCTCTCTGCCGCAGTTGGCTATGTAAGGTAGTCTGGATTCATGTAAGGTAGGTCTGGATGTCTTCATCAAGAGAGCCTGCTGCTCCTGCTCCTGCTCTCCCACTGTTCCCCCGTCTCACGCTCGGTCTCTGTGAGGCGATGAGGAGCCGTGTGAAGCACATGTGTCCCTGAGCTGGCCCTCCCTTTCACTGATCACTCGCTCCCGCTCCCGTCATTCATCCATTCAGAGCAGAGGCACACACACACACACACACACACACACACACACACACACACACACGTCACCCCCCCCCCACCCGCCTCCTGCTTCTCCTTCACCAACACTCTTCCCGACACAGCCAGCCTTACATCAGCTCTCACACACACTATAGGCAAGCAAGGCTGTCACTCCTCATCTCTCTCACTGCTACCTTGATTTCTATGGAAACCCTTGTTGCTCGTCACAGGCAGTATGCAGTATGCAGTATGCAGTACGCAGTACACATTAATGATGGCAATGAAGCCCCGGGGGGATTTGCCCAGGAGGGAAAACTCTGTTCTCACACAGACTATGAGGAAGATGCAGCGTTCTATCCTGCAAATATAATTAAAGCAGTAGAGCCAGTCTGATGAAACAGAACAGGCACATCATGTAGTCTTCAAGACAGAAGCCAGAAGATGACAGACAGACTTCCACAGGATTATTTTCTGTGCACCATTTTAAAAATCCTACTGTTACAGTGAAATTTTTAATATTTGGTTTGTATCCAGAAAAAAAACGTAGTGTGTTCATCCAGTTAGCCCTGACCCTCAGTTTGTTCCTTTTCTGTTTAGTTAGTCTCTCTCTCTCTCTCTCTCTCTCTCTCTCTCTCTCCCCACAGCGCCTCTTCCTATGACATGAGGGGAAAACAGAACACGAGTGTGAGGCTCACAGTCCGAGCTGAGCTGAGATGAGATGGAATGAGCCAGAGGCAGCAGCAGCACCCCACTGTCACAACCAAGCCAGTAAACAAGTGCTCTCAAGACCCGCACGGGCAGATTCCTTCCTTATGTGCCGACACGGGAGGGCAGAGTGATGACTAGGGAACGGATTAAGCGGGTCACGCTTTAGCAGCAGAGTGGTTTCACATGAGCAGGTGCAGAGTGAAGCGTAATCCTTGTCCGTCTTTCCTCTCCTGGTTGTTTGGCTGTTCTCGTCACCCTCGGTCCAGCTTTTGGCTGCTCTGATACTTCGGCCACCTGGACCACCAGCGCCCCAAGCCAAGTTTGGGAAAAGCAGAAGGATACACAAACAGGCAGGAGGAGGAGGAGGAGGAGAGAGAGTGAGTGAGGCAAGAGTGGCACTCACCCCCTATCCATCTGCAAGCGCCACACTGAGCAATTGCCTGTGTTTGTGACTTTGATGTTGAAGGCACCACCACCTCGTCAGTTTCCCGTTGCTGCCGCTGCTGCCGCTGCTTTCTCCACTTCTCCCCCTCTCTGTTGTGACTTTCTTCCTCTTCCTCTTGGGCTCCAGTGATTTGATGGGAGGTGTGTTTGGGTTCTATGGTATTTGGAGCAGAGCTATGTGCTGAGACTTGTTCTTTTCCATCCTCCTCCCTCTTATTCACAAGCGTAGGAGCCCTTCGCAGCACAGAGCACAGAGCACAGAGCGCCACTGCTCCGTCTCTTCCATGAGCCCCAGCTCTGGCCAATAGGACACCAGCAGGAGTCTTTTGGATTTGCATAAAATGAATGGGAGTGCTGAAAGGCTCCACCTCTTGTTTTGGTCACAATGTACTCCCATCTCCCCTCTCTCCTTCTATTGCAGCTGCCACAGCCCTGCTGCCTCTCTCTCAAAATAACCCTCTGAAACATCTCCACATACACTACACACCAAAAAAGAGAAACCCTTGTCTTCACACCCACGTATAGATACACTCACCGCCACATATGCACAGCCATAGAGAGATACACACACACACACACACACACACACACGTCCCCCATAACACAAATACTGAGCTTTGTTACCCACCTCTGGCATCATGATGAATTAGTAATGAAACTCCGGATCTGTGGGCGGCCTAATCCATTATTTAACAGCTGTATTTGAACAGTCAAAGTGGCATTCTGTTGCTGGACGGTTTGGTTAACAGATTCCTCCTCCTCTCTTAATCTTCTGCCTCTCTTAATTCTCTGTCTTTCTCTCTCTTCTTCCCTACAACCCATCAGTTTGCAAGCTTTCTTGATTTTAGCCGGCTACAGAATTATGTGCCTGTCCTTTTCAGCTGTTTCATTCACAATTTTAAATCTATAATGTTTGATTATGTTTTTAGAAAGGACAAATCTTAAAGCTGGGGGGGAAAGGCTTTTTCTCTTTCCCTGGTGATGCTGCAGCTTTGTTCCCTGTTCCCTGAGGGGGCAGACAGGAACACAGGGAGAGGATTAGCAGCCCACACACTGGGAGAGCTCATTAGCCATCATCAACATCATACCCACTTTCTCTCTCTCTCTCTCTCTCAAACCCTGGACACGACATCTGTGCTGCTGTCGTCAAGGAGAAAGGCAGCGAGAGGCACTATTGAGATGTAGTTGAGAGGTAGGGAGAGAAAGAAGGTAAGCACGGGGGCCATAAAGGAAAAGAGAGAAAAGCAGGAAGGAAGCAGCAGGCATGACAACATGGCTCTCCCACGCACTTGACCTTACGACAAGACCACCGAGTGCAATCCATCCATCATAGATGCACAAGGCAACACCAGATAGGTACCCGGAGGGAAGAATGGTGGAAATAAAGATACAACACAACACAGCAGTTGCAGGATTAAGGAGACTGAATATTGTCCATCTCTCTCCAGCTGGGGTTAGATACTCCTTATAGAGCTGGTCCATTCAGACTGTTCCATGAGGATCAAGCTTAACTGGGTGACCTTGGCCAGGGGGTCAGATGAGGGAAGGGGGGCCAGGTGGGACAGGAAGATGCAAGAATGTAGAAATCTGACACTTGGAAGGAGGTGGGATTTCACACATGCATGCTATAGTGGGATAGAGTGGGAGGGGGTTTTACCCTTATCTAATCTATCCCCTGAATTTGCAGGGATGGCTTTCTTAAAACATTTGACAGATTTTTTTTACATCCATGTTCTGCATTAGCAATGTGGATGAAGCTGCAGTCTGTCTAAATAATGTCAGGAATGTCACAAGATTGTTGAAATATATTCTTACAAACTGCTTTTAGATGATCTCCCATACTATTGACATTCCAAAGCTTTGTACCCATTTACTGCACCCTAAAAAACAAAAGATTAGAGGCCCTGAATAAGAAACATTGGTTTTAAACAATAGCACTGTATTTGTTTTTATCTTTGATGTTTATCCCACACAAATAGTTATGATTGGTAATCTGTAAACATAAGATGTTGTTTTGAATTGAGGAATAAATTCGTTTTTTTTCTGTTTTCATCTCTCAACGAGAGGAATCCAACACGGTGCCAGAGAGCTTTGATCCATGCCTCATGTGAAACTCCACGAAGAGCACAGGATAACCTCTAATTGGTGAGCCCCTAGTGAGATTTATCACAGTGTTGCGCAAGAGTGAGGGGGGGGGGGCCAACCCAGAGACACGGGCTGCCAGGAGAGCAGTGTGTGCGAGACAGAGTTTCCATTTCCAATCTCCCTCCCCCTGCTTATCAGGCATGTTATCAGTTCCCCCTCTCTTTAGTACTTTCATGGCTGCTCTAGGTGACGACCTGCATTCCCCGTCCCGTTGACTGCAATCAGCTGGGTCTGAGAGGAACTCTGAGAGGGGGGCTCTGACAGGGACACTGAGCTAGGTATTTTTAGTTGGTGTTAGCACAGTAAAGCAGAACGTCTGATTTATGCAGCCACGGCCTTATGAATATAGATAACCATGACAGTAACTTCCTGACAGTGCTCAATCCTGAGGGTGCTATAAACATTTTATGAAGCTCCGCAGTCAAAGCCATTTAACTATACAAGACATATTTACAGCCCTACACCAACACTGATGTCAGCCTACTCGATCCATCAAAACCACCAGCCAACCAAAGCAATTAACCAAATACGCTGAAAGATTTCCAGTGGCCGTAAAAAGAGCAACAGTGGATGGTGAATGTCTCTGTCCCAAGGCGTATGCAGTAGGAACACAATGAGTCAACCAAAGCTGCTTATTCACAGATATATACATCAGTGATGTGGGACTCAGTCAGCTTTACTTTACTATAGCAGCAACATAGTTTAGTTTAGTTATAGTGGCAGCTTAGTTTTCTAGGTTAAATACCACAATAAGATTCACAAATTTTGAATGCCGATTCCAGCGCTTTGGGCCTTTAGCCTGTAGCAATGGCTTGTGCTTTCAAATAACATTCAGAGAGTACAGCGCATCTCAAGTCATGTTAACACCTAATGAAAAATGTACAATCACTACAGCTCATTTATCTCTGACAGCGAGCCCACCAGCCAACACACAAGGATGCACTTTATATCAGCCAGTGCAGAACTTTGTTGTTCAAAATGTGAACAGTTGTGATCTAATATTCTGACAATCAGATGACCACAACCCATAAACTGTCTGGAGTGCAATCAGAGGGGTAGACAAAAACATTTGGCAAAATGTGGCAAAAACAGGTAAATTGGGCTCGTGTTTCGGCAGAGCAAGTCTGATCAACCAGTGCATAAATCACTACATTACTACCCTTCTATTTAGGCTATTAGTTTTCCTTCACATATTCATCATCTTGAACCATGTTCATCGCAATGTAAACAAAGGACCGTAACCAGGCAATTTCCGGTCTCTATAGCAACAACAGCTTCAAATGAGAGGTACTGTATAAGGCAGAGATGACACTGACCGTTGGCAGTGGAGACAGAACCAGTGCAAACACTGGAAGTGAGATGGGAGTGGCCAGAATGGGAAATGTCACTAGGATGATAGGATCCATTGTGGATCACCAAGCCAGTCATGGCTGTTCCATTCGAAATGGGGAAGGATGTCCAAAATGACAACTGTACATGTTAAAAACATGCCCTAATGTGTTACTGGGCCTGTTTGCTAGCTAAAAGATGCAAACAATGCTAGATAAAATAGATAGCTTTTTATCTGCAAGGATTAGTATCAAAATAGAAAATGTTTAATACATTTATCCTGTTAAGCAATTTCATCAAGAAATGATGTTTCACACATCACCATTCACAGGGCTGGCTGACATTGCTGATTGACTCAAACCATTTCTGAATTCCTGATTAATCTGTCACTGATCCAGCTTTTCATTTGTAAGATTGATGCTGATTAAATCTTACATAGAACATACACTAGGAGTTGTGACAATCTGTCATTTTAAACTCTACTAATTAGACTAACATGTCATGATACAGAAAGTACATGACTTGGGAATGGCAGAAAACATTAGTTATCTCTTAATATGAAGATAAAAAAACATGACATCCTTTGGGATCCATCTCTACCTCACAAGAGTGACCTTCAACATAGTTAATGCACCATCAACAGTCACAAACCGAGATCTGGCAACGCAAGGGCCACCATCAATCTGGCGAGAAACAAAGTTACTCCAGCAGAGACACAAAAACATTTCACCCGCTGGGTGGCCAGGGTGGGCAGTGCTAATGCCATGTTCCCTGACAAGCAGATGTTTTCTGTGGAGTCAAAGCACACATTGCCAAACACTCCAGCGTTGCAGTCTGCCTCTAATAGTTGCTTAAATTATAGTGTTATGCACTTGAATGTGAGAGTGAGTGGCTGTCTCTCTCTCTGTGTGTGTGTGTGTGTGTGTGTGTGTGTGTTTGTGTGTGTGTGTGTGTGTGTGTGTGTGTGTGTGTGAGAGAGAATGTTTGAAGCTGAGCTTTCAGTGCAAGCCTGACCAAATGTATCCCAAAGACTGAGCTATAAATTAGCAATGGATACAGACACAGGGTGGGCTCTTCTTTGCTCTTGCTGCTAAAAAGACTTTAACCCAGTGCCAGAATAAGGGTGATGTAAATATTTCATGATTTCATTTATTGATTTAATGAGAAACTGAGGGCCCTTTGCATGCAAAAGATGTACAGAGACTTGGTTTATAACGACATCCTAAGTTCCTACAAACACGATAATGAATTTTGTGCTTTAAAAATCCCCAGTTCTGAGAAGCTGATTCTGAGAACTTTGATCCACCTCATAAACTGCTGCAAAAGGAAACACGACACGTAATCCTCCAACAAAAGCCTGTCCAGTCTAAACTGCAAAGCCTTGTCTGAGAAATACATCCTCCTCAGAGTACCTCCCTTGTGTTCCTTTTAAAAGCCCACTTTCCTCTTTCGCCCGGCACAATTGCATCTGATACTGCAAACACTCTTAGAAAAACATCTCAGAATAAAGACACCTGACAGGATGCTGTAAGCGGACTACAGTACCACAAACAGACGATGTGAAAGACAATCCCAGCGAGGGGCGGGGGAGGGGGGGGGGGGGGGGGGGGGGGGGGGGGGGGGGGGGGGGGAGGGCCCAAAGAGAATAAGCGTTAAATCAATGAGATCTATGTTTGTGTCTCAGGAGACTAATGAGGTAGTATGGTGGTTCCCAAAGCACCAGAGAGAAGGAGGTCCCAGGCATCAGGCTCAAATACATCACTGGGATGACAGTGGCCATGGATATGGCTTGAGAAGGGGTGGCTCTACCTCATAGTCCAGCAGAAAGCATTCGTCCACCACTACTACAACATAAGCAGTTTAAAGAAAATCAACAGATGAATTACCTTCTCTATTTTTTTTATTAGAGAAAAAGCGTTTCCTGGTCACAATTATGACTTTCAATGAACAATGCGATAATCGATGCAGCTTGTATTTCAACACAAAATGGATGTGTAAAAAAAAAGGAAAATCGATTATGAACTTTTCTGAATCGAGACAGAATCGTTCTAGAGAGAATCGAGAGAAATCGAAGAATTTCCCACCTCTAATAAGAAGCCTGCTCATTGTGGGTTAAGAGGTTGCACATTACAGCACAGAGGAGTGGGTCCAGCCTGAGCAGACACCCTCATGAGGTCCAATCTCCAAACTGTGACACAACATCCTCAGTTTAGAGCAAAAATATCCACATTCTGGTCCACATTGTCTTGGGACCCAATTGCCAAAATACACTACAAGGGGAGTAAAACACATGCATCCCTGCAAGATTCAAAACAAAGCAGAGAACCTTTTAAGTAGATAAGGCAAGGCAAGTCATGCAGGAAACAGGAGGGGGAAAACTGGCACTGCCTTGAGCACAAAAATGAACAAGAAAAAAATAAAAAAAGGGCGAGTGATAAGAAACTGCTGAGCCAGCTTCAAAGCTCTCAGGAGGAGAGATGTTTGAAGGAGAAAAGGCAAATGAAAAATGCAGCTTGCCTAAACCACAATCCCCTCTACTGTCCATTACAGGCTTGGCAGAGGATGGGGTTTTATCTTTTGGACCAATGTCAGCGAGAGTCCTTGCCTCTTTTATAATTGACACACAGAGGACACACGGGGGAGTGCTGAGCAAATATACCAACAGTTTGCCAACAACATCCCCGTGTGTCTGAACCAGATCACGTGCTGTGCTTTTCCCCTTTCGGAGGTTTTGGTTATGTGTATGTACACGTGGGTAAGCCTAATGCCTGTGTTCCTCAACGTTTAAGTGCACAATTATTCATATTATTTTGAGTTAAGGATATTCATTTCAACTTTAAAAAACAATTATTTACAAATAAGTTTAAGAAGGTTCAAGAACATTCTATCATGCTACACTATGCTATCCCAGCAAAAATACAAAGTCAGGTGATGTACCAAATAGCCCATATCCACATATCCTTGTTACAAAAATTCCCCTTAAATGACACACATTTCACATGCTCAGACATACAAAGACCACTGAAAACCTTTCAAAAGCAAGATCCAAAAATGCAAGGCCTGTGAGATAAGCCCAAAAACACTGTACACCATAACAAGTCCCACCCATAATGTTGGCTCTTCCTTCCCGGGCCCAAACAGCCAATTGTTAGTGCACGAGACAAAGAAAACAAACTAGGGCTTCCTCACCATGCTCATGGCTGTTGGTGAAGACAAGCCTGACGCCAGCACATCCCACTGACCCTTGGCCCACATACAGTATGCCCCGTCCGATGGCACACGCAGATATGGCTGCACGTCACGCGCTCTTTACACATTACACACACTCAACCAAGCAAAGCCGAGGGACAGAACTCCTATTTAAGATAGATATTATTATATTATATATTAACAGACTAAATAAAGAGCCAAGAAAATATAATTCTAACAAGGCTTAAAGAAATTTGAATAATGACAGAAACTTGAGGTGATAAGCAGCCTGTTCCAACCAATGTAGTTAAATAACTCTACTTGTGTGCCGTTTGTGCTTGGTGCCACTGTTTACAGAACGTTACCGTTCACAAATGTGGATTTTCACATTGATATAGTTATCGTTCTTGGTGGAGATGGGGGCTTAAAAGTAATGCTGTAACTGCATCAAAATTGGAATCCGTCTGAACGTAACTATGCCTTAATTTAGCATGACAATATTACAGAGATACAGTAACCCTGTCCAAACCACATCCAAGCGTAGGGGGCGAGCAGCTCAGGAGTCCGTGCCCACGAGGCCGCTCCATGTCCCGCCTGAATTCTCTTCAAAAGGCAGGTGGCAGGCTTCATTTGGAAGATACTGAGCAGACCACAGTGCAAACTGAAAACCAGGACAAAACCATCAGCAAACAGCCCATTCAGGTATTAACAATCACTTTTAAATCAATTCACAAGCACCAGGACGACAGCACTGTAGAGAGCTGAAACGGGGAAACAGGGGGCAGATGGGCTTATCGAATGACCAGTGATTTGTGGCAGCAGAGTGGTATCAGCAAGCCCAAGACTAAAAAAAAGTGAACAGACCACAAAGTCAATTCAATTTTCCTCCTTTAATCACAGCAGGCTTTCTGGCACACGCCAACCAGATTACTTCAGCGCACATTGGAGAAGGAGAGAGGGCATTTGTTTGGACCACAGCACCACAAAGTACTACAATCCACTAGTTGGCGCACTGATAAATATGGCAAATAAATGAACCGTAAATAAATGAGCCAATCATTAAGCATAGTCAAGTGAGGAGAGGCTTTATCAGTAGCAGTACAGCTATCCATGAATCCATGCCTAACTACCAAGGAAGTCATGGTAACATATGGTAATGTATGACATTTTGATCATATGAAATATGTGTCAAATGTGTGATATGAACGCAATGCCGAAGCTAAATAGCCTTTGTAATGTTTGTGAGAAAATTATTTGGACAAAAAGGCCCATTACATTTTTTTGTGCATGTACTTCCCTCGGTTTAAAAGCATTATCAGATTGTGTCACGGCACAAAAACCCTCGGCTCTGTTTATGACACAAACAAATCCATTCAAATCCATAAATACAGGGTTCAAGCCTCTAAAAGCCTTTACAGTATGTACGCCGGTGCACAAAAAGCCTAGCAAAGCAAATACACACAAAATGTAGCTAATTAGGATATGTCCACTTGAAAAAAAGGGAAATGAGTGGACATTAAAACAAATTATAAACACTCCCAACAGCTCTAACAATATGTCGTACAACCTTAACCAAGCTCTGTGGTCTACCTGACTGGAGATTCATCCCTGATGGGCTTGCTTTCGCATGCACTGCCTGCCCAGCAACACATCAGTGATGGAGGATTTTGAAGGTCAGTTGTTATGAGAACCAATTCATTGTGTTCAACCTCCTCCTGGAAAGGAGAGCAGGCAGGAGAAAAAACTGGACACTGCCTGATGGGCTTCTGATGGGTTTACCATATATATATATATCTGTAGTCATGCTGTAGCGAAGCTTTAAGATGTCTTCTACAGCACAATCCTCATCCAATGACGTCAACCTATATCTTGTTCACCTCTGTCACCATTGTGGCGAAATGCAGGTTGGCGCCTTGCATAGTAGCCTCCGCCATCGGTGTGTGAATGGGTAGATGGCATTACCATGTAAAGTGCTTTGAGTGCTCTATGAGTACAGAAGCACTATATAAATGCAGTCCATTTTCCCATTGATCTTCATCCTGCTATTCTCACAAATCCTATAGTTTGGCAACATGGGTGAGCGAGTGTCACGTGTAAGATCTGTTTTACTTTGGCTTCTGTGTTTTTCTGTGCTGCACAGAAACCTTTATCAAGTTAACACGGTGGACTATGGAATGAAGAGTACAAACCATTCCTTGTCAAGTCACCACTGAGGTATTCAATCAATTGAGAAGTGAGAGAGAGAGAGAGAGAGCAAGACAAAAAACACCACCTATAACCACCATCTTCCTCATCAAACGCTCACATTCTTAAGAGCCCTTTTCCTCTTTAGTGCTGTCCACTGCTTTCTAGTCACTAGTCCTCGTGTGCTACTGCTAAATAGCCCACACAACAGGCCACCTGTATCTGAGTTGGCATTGAAGCATTAGTCAGACCACAAGGTTCATCTGAAGAAACACATACTCAGATACAAATCAGATAAATATGAAAATGTGAACCTTCAAGTGGATGGTGAAGATTGATTTGAAACCTGTTGGCACATGCAGGGAAGCTACTCTCCAAGTCACACAAAGACAAGACTCAATAAAAGGTCTAAATCACCAAGTGATTCCACAATGCATAACAAAAGCCAGCCCAAACCATACTGACCTACATTTCAAAACATTCTTATTGTTACATATTGTGGATCTGAAAATCATGTGTAACCTTTTTTTATATTATAGATAGAGATATTTTAGCTTCTTAACACAAGGACATCAAATAACAATTGTGGGTCATTTAAAATGGCTCATTAATACGCTAATGCTTCAAATGCACAGCTGCTACCAGCAAAATATCAACTAACATTTTCTTGTCTGTTTTGGTTTAGTTTTGGTACGTTTGCCTAGTTTTGGTGCATTTGAATCTGTCCATCTATAAAAGACTGCTCTGGAATAACCAGTGGGTGGTCTTGGAGATTCCTGGCTCTTCAATATGGACACCATTCTCATTAAGCATATTATGCGTGTAAAGTATTGCGAAACTGTTTCAAATCCGGGTTTGATTTCTCAATACCTGTGGTTTCCTCCATTAAACTTCATAATGCAACAAACAAACGCATGAACTTGCGTGAACTTAAGAGCTGTGAAACTGGATTGAGCAATAGCAATCTGAACATGACAACAACAACAACTTTGTGTTACATCCCAAAAACAACGGGCACATAAAGAGACTCAAAGCATGTGCTGGCCTGGACTCAGCTCCTGGAGTGGTGCCTTTACATTAGAGTTAACAGTGAGGATGGGGGGGGGGATAATAACTATTAGTGCTAGACAGGGCAATCAATACAGAGCCTTGCTACCGGGCGGTGATGGATTGGTGATCAAGTAATGCACCACTCTTCTAACGATCTCAGAATAAGCGTGGGGGACGGGGGGAAAGGATATCACAAAAGGGGCCTAAATGATGAGGCAGATCACATTTGTCTGACCGGTGATTAACCAGATGTGACGTTGAGCGATCGAGCCAACTCGGTGAAAAACAAACAGCTTTCCTTGTAGCAGTTCTAAGCCGAATACATAAATGAAAAGAAACTAAACAGCTTCATAACTGGTTTCCAGGGTTTGGACATTTGTTTGTTTTCACGGAGTTGTCCGGCCTCTGCCGGACATGATGTCACATTCTCCAGACGAATGAGGCGATTGTGTCAGTGTAGACTAGATGCCCTGAGGAGCAGAGAAAAGGGCCAGAGGGATAGAGAGACAAAAGGATACACACAAATGGCTAAAGAGCTGTAATGACAGTGTCTCACACACACACACACACACACACACACACACACACACACACACACACACACACACACACACACACACACACACACACACACACACACACACACACACACACACACACAGTGTGTTCACTAAGAGAGAGGGCCTCAGCAGATCTAATTCTTAATTTCAGTCAGTAATATTCTCAGTCAGTAATATTCTCAGTCAGTAATATTCTCGATTTGAGTCTCACTCAGTCCGTCCACAGGACCATGAAAATAAGCCAAAGAAAGGAAAGACAAATCTGTGCTGGTGACACCAAAGCAATAAGCAACAACTTTTCGCACTGGAAAAAGAACATTGTACCCCGTAGGTGTATCGTAAATGCAAAGAAATCCAAAGGCCAATGATATCTCCATTACAACATGTTTCCATTAGTTGAGAAATATCCGTTGGCGTTAACACAGCACCAGTCTAATGGATATTCCACCAGAAGAATTTAATAGCGGGACCAACAGACAAACTGGGGCGAACTTTCAAATTACAAGGAAGAGAGTAGGTCACTACAAAAGAGAATGTAATCAGCACTGAACAGAGAATAAGACTAGGGTCTCATTTCCTCCATTTTGTTGTAACAAGCATATAAGTATGTTAGGCCCAGGAGTATTTTCATCTGTCTGTCTGCATCAATATAATTCCAAATTTGAATATTTGTTCACGTGTATTTGTTTGTGGTAGCAATTGCTGAATACACCTACCCCCCCACAAGTTTAAAAAAATAAAATGCTCTTTTTGTCCATACTTGGAAAATGACCAAATGAAGCTGAAGCAGCCAAACGCCAGCTAGTCCTACAGCACTGACACCATCATGCATCAGCAGGCAGCTCACACTGGTGTGAATGGTCCTCTACAGGGATCTTTTCAGGATCTTAAGACTTCGGAACACAGGATACTCTAGCACACACAACGCCATTACCAGGCATTTGATAGAATCTGGTCATGGCAGTGCAAATACAGAAGCTTTTGGCATTCATGAACATTAATTAATATGAAAGAAAAATCCCTTGAAAAATGTTTTTTACTGTGAGTGGGAATGAGGTTTGTGTATGTCCCTTTGAAAAATCCCTTACATTGGCTGCTAATAGGACAGATGGAACACACTAACTGTATTTTCCCAATTATTAACTGCACCATATTTGTACTGACCACATCCATGTATAAACTGCGGTTTAATAAACGGATCACGTAAAACTAAATGCCATGTAGTTGTGGCGCTACTCGCCATTTCAAAGTTTAATGGCTTAAAAGGGACGGGCATTTCAAGCTAAAATACTACACCGCTCCCCTCAAGCACCAACCAATCCGATAACATAACGTTTATTAAACCGCAGTTTATACATGGATGTGGTCAGTACAAATATGGTGCAGTTAATAATTGGAAAAATACAGTTAGGGTGTTCCATCTGTCCTATTAGCAGCCAATTTAAGGGATTTGTCAAAGGGACATACACAAACCTCATTTCCACTCACAGTGTAAACCATTTCTCTAGCATGGTGAGTTATGGTGTCATGTGGGCCTGGACGCTAAATGCATGATAAATCTTCTAACATGTTTGCAGTGGGAATCGCAACCATTAAATAAAAATGTTCGAGGTAAGGAGGTGTTATGACGGCTAACTAGCTTGCTAGCAAAGAAAACTTTTGAAAAACCTTACACAGTGTAAATGGCAGTTCCATGTGCATGAAATGATAGCTAGTAATCTAGCTGATAGTTTCCTTATAAAATGATATTAGAAAAAAGGAGAAACCCTCAGGGTGCCTGTGCAGCTTCATATTATCACAAGTTCAGTTGGTAGTTGCTAGTGTTTGTTATATGAACTCATGTGATGGTTTCTTAAGCTAGAGATAGCTAGGATAGTTAAAAGTTAACCTGATACATTAATGGGATTTGTACGTGAAAGAGGAAGAGAGACCCATTCACACTTTACTTGGCAGAGTTGCAGTACACTTTGCTAACTAACAGGCGGGAAAAATGCATTCCTGTGTATAGGCCTCACCAGAGTATTAACCGCAGTGCTGCAGAAAGGTTACAAAATTCAATGTATAAACCGCGGTTAATAGTCAGGAAATGATGGTATATTATGATGTTATTGTTGTGATGACTTGAAGCTTGTAATGCTTCATTGCATGTCCTCTGATGTAAACACAGAGCACGAAGCCCTCACCAGTCAAAGCCTCACCCTTCCAGTGCAATTTACAGAGCAAAGAACAGTCCCTCCAGAATTTAGCGATCTTGTGTTTTCACAAATTCATGCAAAAAAAGGATTTCCCACTACTTTAGTTGCAGGTTGCCATTTTCTATTATTACTGCAATATTTCAGCAAAGCAACACCGAATCATGGACTGGATATGACTCCAAATCACCACAATTGTAACCAACATTTTTGAGAATTCCCGCAGCAAATTTTTGTTGCTTTTTGTCGCAACAATCACAACAAACCCTGGAGGGGCCTGAAAGAAAGAACAAGAAATGTGGAAAACAGAAGTAACTCCTTTCATTTCAACGGATATTTCTGCCTAACCGTTTCTACGGCAACCTCTAGTGTCTCTCTTCCATGTCCTCTGGAGAAATAGATACGATCTCACATCGCGCGAAGCAGAAAGCAGTGTTTCCCCTACCGTTATATTAGGGGGGCGCCCCGCCCCCCCAACGGCACCCCCCGCCCCCCCTGGAAGGTCAAGTTAATTTTGTTCAATTTTATTTTCTATAAAGCGCCAAATCACAACGGAAGTAATTTAAGGTTACCTTTCCTATAGAACAGGTCTATAGCTTGTTCTTTTATTAAACAAAATAAATAGCCTTATGTTATTTATCTTATTTACACGACGGCATGTAATTTCTGTCTCTACATGGTCGCGCGTTTACAATTCTCTGCTCTCTGTATCGCGCATGGCAGAGTTCCGCCGCGATGCGCACAAACACACAGACACGTGCGCGCACACACAGGTGAGCACGCTCCCACCAGCGGACAGAATTGGGCTTAAGAACCAGTGCACAGCTACGGACACTTTTAAGCTTTAAAAAAACTAATATCCAGGCGTTCATGAATCCGGCAGAGATCTTTTCCTCGGTAGGGTCGACAATGAGGCCCAATGAGAATGGCTACAACAGACGTGGAAACAGAACGTACATACAGAATGGCCGCACCGAAAATTCAGAAATAGATCTGGCTTCCATTTTTTATCTTTTTCCGTGAGTTGTGCGTGGCCCTTTTTACATAGAGTCTGCTAATAAATCTATGAAATGTAACGAAAATTATTTATTTTGCTGTGAATAATGAAGGAAGCAATAAATCCGATTATTTGCCAAACCCTCAAGACCTGTTGCCATGGAGATTTAACGTTACTTTCTGTTTGAAGACAAGGTAGCAGCTAGTGTTGAAGAATGGATGACTTGAAATTGGACGACTTTAAATTAATATATGAAATTGAACATCAACACCTATACGGATAAAATAAATAAACAAGGATAGCAAAACAGATTGATAAGCAATGAGAACGGCAGAAACACAGGCAGGACGTCAGATGACGAGACAGATCATAGTGACACAGGCTGTTTTTTTTTAATTGTTTTCGTCATATGAAGGCTGAGACATTCATAACATCTTATTCAGTCGTACTGGTCCTTTTGTAATGCCAACATGTGCACTTCGTTGTGGATAAGTAAAGCCTATTTTGCTACATTTTTGTAGTCCTGGTAATCTTTTGTTTGGCATATTGGTGAGGTTATTAAGAGGACCATTTCTCAATCGTTTTGTTCTTGATGAATTAATGTTTGTTTAATAATCAATTATTTTTCAACAAATAACTCAATTATAATTACAAAGAGGACAATTCATAACTTTTTATCGCAACTTTCACTTGTTTCGCCAATTTCATTGCAACAAAAACCTAAAAATAAAAACTTTCATCGCAACTTTTTGGAAAAGCTCCTGCGAAATCAGGAATTTTAAGCCGCAAATATCTTAAAAAATGTTCTTCCAAAAGCCCAGAAAGATACACCACTGCAGCGACAAAAGCTGCACACTTTGTGGATAATTGTCATAAAAAGACATGTTCCGATGTTTAGTTGTTATATTGACTGCTGTCATTAAAAGAAACACATGAACACCATGATTCCTTTAAGCGTGCACCGTGCCGCAGCCCCCCCCCCCCCCCCCCCCAAAGCTGTAAACCTAGGGGAAACACTGGAAAGGAATCCAGAAGAGATGGCATGGTCACTGCATCAGTACAACCCGCATAATGACGGCGACACAAGAGCCAACCGATGGTATGCCACGCATTGGGAAGAAATCGGTGCCACCCACGAGCTGCATGTGAACTTCAGCGGTTGCAACCTCGTCATTTATATATACACACATTAATATATATATATATAGCATATTAAACATGCTTTTAACCCTTCACATGTCTGAATGTTTTATATCATTTCGGTCTATTTTCAGTGGTTAGATTTCCTTCACAAAAGCCCTGGCAATGGGAGCGGCTTATAAACAAACTCACTTAGGCAATCAAATACCTTACAGTGATATATATATAACCGCAGTTCGAGGTAGACAGCTAATATTAGTGAGCATACACCGACTAAATAAGAAGGCTTGACTGATTATTTGGATAAACGTTTAGAAAAAAATGTACAGGAATAATACGCTTTTCTCCAGCACTTCTTTCAACAGATGGCATGGAAACGGGAACTGATGGATGTCAAGTGACGCACAAGTTTGACCTCTGTGGGCGTCACTCTCTTGAGAGGCAGCACCAGCCTGGCAGGTTGGATGAATGGCATAGTATCACTGTTGTCAAAGGTTTTCAAAACAATAATATCAAGGCAAAAATCTAAGCATTTCAACTTGCCATTGATGAAAATGAAAATCACTGCAAGTATGTTATAAATATTATAATAATATAGCCTATTGTATCTGCTTTACATGAGACTGGTTTAAGAGGAACCAAGGCAACCTTCACACAGTCACGGTTTAAGACTGAAAGCTCCATTAGGCTCCTGTATGAACCTGGAGTAGACATGGCCATGATGGGCTTTCCTGAAACTATTACCAGGATGGAAGTGGTTTCACACACACTCCGTATAGCAAACTCTACGCACTGAATCTCTAAGCACTAATCAGTAGTGTGTCCAGAGAAACCCAATTCAAAACACAACTTGTATTTCAACTTCAACTGCGGTTTGCGGTTCTCTCTTATTACCGCAAAGTTACAGCAAAAGAAACGCAACGTAATGGAATTTCTTATTTCTTTATATAAATCAAAAACACTGCAATTATAACAACAATTTTTGAAAATTTCTGCAGCAAATTCAGTTATTTTTCTCTGCAACAATCACCTTGCAAGATCCTAGAGGGACAGACATTTGTTGTATAAACAGTCTTACAGATTGCTCTGTTACAGTTTAACACATGTTCACATTTCTTCTACAGAACTGTGCCATATTTGTCGACTTAAACCAAATTAGGTTAATTCATATACATGACTTAAAACGGGTCATTTGTAAAACTGCAAAAATAAAATGACTTTTATTGTTAAAAAGGTCTAAGAATAGAGGCAAGTTCATATATAACACAGGACCGTGCCTGTGTGTATGTATTTTTTGTTCCACAAATGTGCAGACAGAAATGCACAGAGGCGTGGGTGTGTGTGTGTGTATTAATGCACGAGGCTCATACTCATCTCTCAAGGACGCTGCTCATTAGATCAGCTCTGTTAGAACAGGCACGGGCTGCAAAGCCCAGAGCACAGGTACAGCAGGGAGCCCATTGCCGCCTCTGCAGACCATCCGTGGGTGCATCAGGGCTTAAGGCCATACACTAGCATTCATAAAAACATGCTCAGGGTAGCGGACGCACACAGTACTTAAACATCACAAATGGATGCAAACAGTTTGTCTAGGCAACAGAAAAATGAATACACTTCACTATTATTCCAGAATGCCATGAGAATGAAATTAATGAATAAGTTGCCATTCTGAAGCAACAGAACTGTTGTTTCTGGCCTAGTGTGTACCATTTTACTGCGATCTACTCTAAAGCATTCCATCCCCACCTCAACAAGGCAGCAGGTTATCTCTTGGGAATGGTCAGCCGTGTTTACTTCCAAAGCCAGGGTACAAAAAAAAAAGAGCCACATGTTTGCATAAAAGCATACATCTACAATACATCAAACAGAGACATTACCAGAAGACAACACATACAAGAGGAGGCGACAGTGGTACAGGAGGTAGAGAAGTCGTTTAGTAATCAGAAGGTTGCTAGTTCGATTCCCTGTCGAAGTGTCCTTGAGCAAGGCACTGAACCCCGAATTGCTCCTGATGTGCAGTGTGCCATCAGTGTAAATGTAAAATGTGTATACATCCTTGTAAGTCGCTTTGGATAAAAGCGTCTGCTAAATGACTAAATGTAATGTAAATGTAAATGTAAATGTAAAAGGAGGCCCGGTCAGATGATAATAGAAAAAACAAACCTAACTTTCCTACTAACTACATAGAATGAAAGAATGAACCAACGGTGTCTGTTGCATGGCATGCACCTTAGGGTGTTGCTTTTTAAGTCCGAAATGAAATTTGTAGAATTCCGTGACTGCCTTATTGTAATAAGCCATTTTCTGGAGGTAGTGTAACTTCCTAAATGTCACCTGGCTCGGTGAACAAAAAGTTTCCTGGCACACTGATAAAAACATATTCATGCATGTTTTCCAGAGGTGGGTATACACGCCTATGACTTTCACTGTAGTCAACCAAAGGACAGCTGGGGGATTGCAACAGTATTTCCAGCTTTGGTGAGTATTATCCATAAAGTCCCCACTGTGCAAATATACTTGTGGTGGTAGCATGTGACAAATATGTGACCTTTAATATTTTGATTTATTGAATATTTCTATTCATTTCACAGATCCAACCCTTACTTTACTCACATAAGAAAAATGTAATTTATTGCCATTCCACACTAAGTGCTAACATTCAGCTCAGTTACCTGTGGTGCTGTGCGTCTCTCTTAGTCATCCTCACAACGGATTTGTGAATACTCATATCTGCTGGGTAAATGCCTGGACATTTTTGTAGTCTAACCTTAGCTACAGTCTGCGTCTTTCTAACGGTCATAGCCTGAACAGAAACCAATGATAATCTTTCTTATATTTAGCCATGACAGCTTTGCTTCGTATTGGTCAATGGTCAAGCTAGGTGTGCTGAATACACTCAAGTCTTGTAGCTACAACCAACGTAGCATAGTTGCCGCTCTCTTTCATAGAATTCGAGGCTACTAGCAAAGTCAGAGAACTATTACACAATAAGCACAAATGGAGTGTTTTTTTCCTGGTCTGTGCTTGTAAAATATCCACTGTGTCTTCTGTATTTCAAGTGCAGTTGGCAGTACACCCTTCTCGCAGACAAAAAAGGTATGGGTGGGGTAGAGCGAGGGGGGAGATTGTCCGCTAGTTAATTGATCGCAAACAGTGTCATTCTCTCAGACGGTTAACAAAATAATTATTTTTTTAATAAAACTAAAATGGGTCGCCAAATGTACTTTGGCAGCGGTTAGTATACCTGGACGGCCCGCCCAAGTAAAGTTTATGTGTGGGAAACACTACTGTGGTTGGAGCAATCTCATTTTGGATGCCTTTTGGGCGCCTCAGTAAATGAGCTGCTCACAGCCATAAATAATAATATTGCATGCTTGCATGCTTTTGTGTGTTTCCTGCTCCAACACAGTGATGTCAGGCAACAGCCTTTTAATTTTTCATACGCATTTTAAATCGCTGTGTGGAACCAGTCCTCCAGACGGCCAGAGGGATAGGGGGTGCAGGAGGGGACAGAGATCACAGTGTGGTGGGAGAGAACAACAATAAGAACAGTGGTCAAAGTGGTCACAGTTAAATGTCGATGGTCCAAGCCATGGAGGTTCCAAGCAGTCTGTACTTTGTCTTTCTCTCCCTCCCATAAAATTGTCTTCATGGCCCTTAAAACATATTCAAAATAAGATAATAAGTCTGAGAGCTGGCACCTCTTCACCGAGCTGTTCACTGTTTATGGAAGAACAGGGCAAGAATGAGTAAGTGAGGTTGAGAGAATTTCAGGCCTACTTGCCATGAATATGCGTGTGTGTGTGTGTGTGTGTGTGTGTGTGTGTAAATAAGCAAGTAAGTAAGTAAAGCATGTGAGGCTGTGTGTGGAGTGGACTGCACCGGCGGTAGCTGTTCAAGTAGAGACAGCCAGATATGAGCAGCTCCATAAACTGTTCCCAGAGATCCTCCAGACATGATCAACTACAGAAAAGAGTCATCGAGCTGAATGTCAAATGATGAGAGAAACAGATAAACAATAAACAAAGAGGATGCAGCCTGAGGGGAGACGACAGAATGCTATGCTCTGTGTCTCTGTGGCAACGCATGATTGTGTTTACATGCACTTACAGGCACGCAATTCAACTACCAAAGGAAACCTGGTTACGGCAGGGAAGTCCCATAATGCATTTACATGTGCTGCGGGATAAAATGGTTACTCAAAAAAAAACAGTGCATATGTGATCTTGACGGTAATCTGATCTGGCTCTACCGACTGCCGCATTTCTGTCCTATGGTTCTAGGATGATGATGATGCTGCTTTTTCATTATAACCACGCCAATAACAGGAGCGTTATTCACAAAACTGAACAATCAACGTTCAAATCTATGTAGTGACACATTGAATGTGTTTTTCTAGGGCTACATTAAGTATGTTAAACCAATGCAATTGCATATATGTCCTTTACACAAGGCTTGCTAAATGGGCTTGCTAAAAGGGGCTAATTTCTCAACATCCAACAGAATACAGAATACAAAATCCAAGAAACCGAAAACAGCAAAGGGATACAGCAATACAGCACAGTACAGTCATATCATATAATTTAGTTTACAACTCAATTAAGTGTGGAATAGCCCCTTAATAGTAGACTGCACACATATATTCAGATTGAAAATGTATTGTAATTATTCATAGGGGGGGGGGGAAATCTATTTTAAAAATCCATAACAAAATGAGAAAGACAAGTCAATCCATGGGAAACGTGCGAGTACAGAACAACAGTTAATGTTGCTGTGGCAACAACAGGGATGCAAACAGCATCAACAAAACACTGCACAACGCTACCTGGCCATGTCTGCCCGTTTCCTTCTGATTTGGTATAAATGAGAGTTTAATGTTAAAGACAAGTGTTTTTGAACAGAGGAGCTGCACCCATGACCTATCCTAGTACATCTCTCCACAGCACAGGGCTTATCTGGGCTAAGTGTAGCTATCTTCAGCTGCCCACACCAGGTGAGTCCAGGTATAGCCCACCCTGCCCTCCTTGAGCGAGCACGGAATGATGAACACTGCTGACACTGAAATACTTAAGTCATAGAAGATGTTTAGTGTTTGGGTTATCTTTCACATGTTTTGTTTTGTGTATGTAGAATGGGTAGATTGGGTCTCTGTGTTCCCACAGAGTGTTTGTCTTTTCATGGTCCAAGTGCCTTTACATTGACCCACCGTAAATCAGTAAATACAATAGAAAACGCTCTGGCATTAGAACAAAGGTCAAGAAAAGAAGTAATTAAACCTGGAGTATCAAGTCTCAAAAGACAAGAAATCGTATCATGCTCAATAGATATATTGGAGAATGTTGAAATGCTATCCACACAGGCGTATGAACTGAATACATATCGGTCCACACACAGACTCTCTCACCAATGACGTCTAATCAGCTTGTCCCCTTTACTGCCACCCTTGAGTTCCGCTGGTTAGGATAAGAGGCAGGGCTTTCAAGAAATGATTCATAGCGTGTCCATGAATATTTCACAGACAGCATAAACACCATCCTATGCACGATCATTTATGATGGCGCAGAGAAATTGAAAAAAAACAAATGGGCTTTTATTGGTCTGGTGACCTGGCCAAAGGGGCAAAAATACCCTCGGTATTAGTACATCATTGTTGCGGTTTGGGAGAACATGGTGACATTATTATCTTTGATGCCAAAATCATGTCTCTATTGAGAGGATGCCATCCTTCCTTCCTAACGGATAACAGAGAGAGCCTCGATCTGCAAATCCTCCCTGAGTGCTGTACTCCCGCGCTAAGATAGTAACACGCAAGCCGCCTCAAACCACTTACTATCTTACTGTGACGGACTACTCCCAGTCGTGGATAATAAATATGTCATACAACAGAATGTCTCTACTTTATGAATGACAAAACCAACCATCTTTTTCTAAATCATTTTTTCTCTTTTTTTTTTTAAATTCTTTAAATGCAAAATGAGGCCTTCAGCTGTACGGCCTCTGGAGGCCACGTTATTCAACTCTTCCTGATTGTTTCAGATCAACCCGAGGCCGTTTAATTGTGCACTGCGCACAGGCTGGGCTCTGGAGAGGCAGCTGCACCCGTGTTTCTTCACACTGGAAATGAGCTGACAGACAAAAGGCCCAAAGGCCCAAGATCGTCGCTCCATTTTACCACAGCCAACCCAAACAAATGAGCCTATGAACAGCCCTGCTCAGAGAAACAAAGCATGAATACGAGAATAAGGAAGAGACAGAGGTAGGGACACTGAATCTGTTCTCACTCTCAATGGCTTGGAAAAAGTACAAGGGTAAGTTCCTCTATTGCGTTGTATAAGTGTCTAATGGGCAAAAATGGGAAAGGAGTTGGTTTCTCAGAGCCTCTGCTGTGTGAATTACAATTTCAAAGGAGCTGCCACTCTCTTGAGGCACACCACAGATTCTAATGAGGACGTATGGAGAGGTGGGGGATTTATAGGACCAACGGCACACACACAAAAAAAAGAAGAAAAAAACCCCGCCAAGACAGGAACAATAATGTTCCCTGAAGCATCTGTTCCTGTTCCAAGCCCTTCTTCTCTGTGCCCGTATGCAAATCACATGTTAATTCCACACTCTGCTCCAATCCCGGGCAGCCAAACCCATTCCAGCCCCGTTCATCTGTACTGAATGGGATATTTACATAGAATAGCAAAATATTAGGGTTTCTGTGTCGTCTGAAGGGACCATCGGGCATACACCTGGACATCTCACTGTCAGATCCCAACGCCCATCTCCAATAGGAATATATTCCTCACAGGATGTGAAAGGAAATGCATGTCTTAAATGAAAGTGAAATGACTATTGTAACGGTGTTAATTATCGGACGGCGTGTGTTATCGGCAAACATTCGCCTTGTCATGTGAATCCATTATTAAACTGAAGTTATAGATTGTTAATCCATTCTTAAACTTGACAATCTGCACACGAAAAAAAATATATATATATATCTTTATTTTTCTATGTAAACTGAAACCCCTAATAAGGTTGTAAAGAGGGCACTACAACAGATAAGAGAGTTTGACCCAGGTTTGACCTCTCTGTAGCTTGTACCCTCCAACTGATCTTGGCAACATTCTACTGGTAAACAGAATGAGGATGTGTGACATGCATCCAACAAAACACACCCTCTCTCCCTCTCTCACACACATCCACACCCACCCAGTGTGTGTGTGTGTGTGTGTGTGTGTGTGTGTGTGTGTGTGTGTGTGTGTTCAAGGCCCCACACTGGGCAATCATAGGTAAACACCATCTGCCTGCCCAGGCCTCCCTCCCTACAGACTGCCCTTCTCCCACCCCTCAGATATGAAAGCTCCACTGTGGGGGTGGGGGGGTTATTTTAGCGGCGGCCGCCCGATGCCCACAGGGTGCCCTCGTGAGAGTTGGCAGAGGCCAATGCCATAGATATGGGCCACTGGCTCAAGTGACCACATGGATAGAATTCATAAGGTTTAGTTTGCCCGTCTGTACTCGGTGTCACTGCAGTCTGCTGCCTATCTGATGAACACTACACAGCGCCGCATAAGCCCCAATCTGTTGAGGTGCATCTCATCTCTGCCTGCCAGGAACACTGACAGATCAGGGCAAAAGGGCGCTTTGCAGAAATAGGAAAGGAAATTTAATAAACTTCTCTTGGAAAATAAAATAAACCGTTCATTATTATTTACCCAACTAAAATAGCGCCACAAATCAGATTTTCCGTTTGGCATCGGATGCTCAATTTCCTGTATTCAGAAGAGTATCATGCTGGGATAGAGCGAGTCAGAAATGACCCATGAGTTGTATAAACCTTCAGTAAACCTTTCTGACAGCCCTGACTGATCTTACGATGTAATAAAGATCATCTTAAAAACAGAATAAGACCATATCTGAGAATTCAGGCCCTAAAGAACACTCATACATAATAATGTTGCCATAATGTATTGCTCTATAGGACAAAAAAAAAAAACTTTAAAAAAAAATACCGTCCGATTAATCTAACCCAAGAATATACTGTCCGACTAACCCTAGATTAAAAACCAAGAACTATCATAGTTTTAAATTCTACAGAAAAGCTGTTTGCAAAATACAACACACACAGATATTTGGTTCAACCCACTATTGGTAGATCATTTATAGAATAATAACATGTCCATCAAGAAAACTATTACTATTGTAAACATGATCGGTGTGACGTCCACTGAAAAGTACTGTAGTCTTATAACTACACACTGAACACACAGTGTAAACAGAGGATGCAATGCAGCTACATTATTACCCATATATTAAAGTTAGTCATGATTTCTCGCCTCGGTCAGATACAAATCTTGGAGGATTCCAATGTTGAGACAATGCTGCCACCTACTGGCAAGCAATGGCTCTGAGATGGCTGTGAGTAGTGTTCCCATCAGTATTTGACGGACTACTTCCTTGAACAACCAAGCTGAGGGGCACATTCTCAAAACTGTCAAAGCAAGTGTTCACCTTGGCCTTTCATCAGATTAGAGTGTGATTCATGTCTTTGAGGGTTTAAAAGGAACTTGTGAAAAGGACACAATCTCTAGACTGCAGCACCAAGAGTGTCCAGCAGATGTAGCAGTCGGCCCATCAGATGGTGTCACAGCATGTGCATATGTTGTATTATGATTGTCGATCTTTATCATCATGGTATGTTCATTAAGCACTTTTGATCATAGTCTATTAGGGATGCAACAGTTCAAGGTATGGCGCCGAACCTTTCAGTACGCCGGTTTAATACGCACATGTGAACCGCCATATTACGATAAGTGTTTTTTCTATCATTTCCAAAACTTGCTTATTGCGCTGAAGACTGCATGAACGTTGGACATTCAGATCGACAGAACATCTCTGGAGCCTAACAGAAATTCCAGGGAGCCTATCAGTGCTCTGTATGCAAAGAGGAGCTGGAGAAGAGAGGGGAAACTAATAACAAATACTGAGCTCAGCTCAGCTCAGCTCCGATGTGACAATTGCGAGTGCTCACGAGACAGAGAGAAGCAAATTTGAAGAGGCACCGCCGTCTTTCAAATCCGCAGTGTGGGTACATTTTGGATTCACCAAAATCTGGATACAGATGACGAGGGCAAGAAGACTGTAAACAAATAAAGTACAGCCTGCGCGTATTGCTTTGCCACTGTTGGCTACTCAAGTGGAGACACTTGTAACATTTAGACTAATTTACGTCGCCATCACCCGGCCGAGAGCAAGGAGTGTCCACTTGTTAGCGAAAACACAACACTGTTGCCTTCCAACAACAATTTGAGACGTATTAAAGAACTAGCACTAGAAACTACAAGTGAAGACCTCCGACAAGGCCAAATGCCTTATCCAAAGCAAAACCAAATTGTCTGCCCTGTGAGTCGAATCCCCTCCAAAAAGTAATTGAATGACTAAGGGTTTCGGCCCCTGATGGAAAAAAATTGAACCGCATTACAATGTACCCTCCAGCACACATTTCAGCTGCAAACTAATGAACTCCATGAAACATCACAGAGAGAAATTGAAAAGGAATTGACAGAGAACCCTATCTAGCCCTCCATTCCTCCTGCTTGTTGAACCTTCAGAGCAACTGAAAGTTACCTCACAGTACTGCAGACAGTCATGCTGCCTTTTTTCTGAACAGAACGTTTTATTTGCCTGTAGGCATAATACATTAGTTTATTGTTCCATATTAAGATACCGAAATCGTACGGTTACCGTGGCCTTAACACCGCGATACGTACCGAATCGTGGGCCCACTGTACCGTTAGACATCCCTATACTCTATGGTTGTACAGAGTAGAGTCTATATTTTATCCCCTTTAAACTTGGATGGCAGACCTATTCCTGAACTCATAAAGTAGTACAACATAATAGTCATCGCCTTAAGGAAAATAACAGTTAAACCACCTCCTGGTTAACCAATCTGAAATGCTTTAATCTGGGTACAGTAGGACCTACGACTCTGTTTTTCAGGGTTTTGAATGTTTGAAACTTGCTGCACATTTCTCTCATAGACAGTCCTGAGAAGGACAGTGGGTGTGGATCTGCGAGCGTCTGAGTCACAGCACATGACAGTCACAGGCTTAGTTCACAGCTGGGAGTGTGTCTGCCCACAAACACAAACACAAACACTGCACTGCTTGGATATTGCATCCACAACAGAAACAGATGCTCCATTTCACTCCAAACAAACTCGTGAAGATTGTGCTTCCAAATATGGATTGGATACCTGGGTCTGTCTGTCTGTGTTCTGCAGTGTACAATCACTCACATGTTTTCATACATGCTTGTATGTGTGTGTAGGTGCTCATACAAGAGAATTAATGTGTATGTGTGTGTATGCATATACAGTACGTGTGTGAGAGCATGTGTGCATTAATGCATATGTATGTTAGGGTACTATAACGATTTATATCATTTTGTGTATCTGAGCAGGTCTATGTTGGGACCATATATGAGGGTAAAAATGTGTGTCTGTAGACAGTTGTCTCTGTGTTTGTGTGTGTGCGTAAGAATGTGCAAATGTGTGACTGCGTGTGTAACACGTAACTCACCAGTTCTCTGTGTGTGTGCGCGTATGAATGTGCAAATGTGTGACTGCGTGTGTAACACGTAACTCACCAGTTCTCTGTGTGTGTGTGCGCGTATGAATGTGCAAATGTGTGACTGCGTGTGTAACACGTAACTCACCAGTTCTCTGTGTGTGTGCGCGTATGAATGTGCAAATGTGTGACTGCGTGTGTAACACGTAACTCACCAGTACTCTGTCTCTGTGTGTGTGCGCGTATGAATGTGCAAATGTGTGACTGCGTGTGTAACACGTAACTCACCAGTTCTCTGTGTGTGTGTGCGCGTATTAATGTGCAAATGTGTGACTGCGTGTGTGACTGCGTGTGTAACACGTGACTCACCAGTCCTGCGGTAAGGGAGGGAGCGGACTGGCCAAGAGACTGGTTCCGCATGCGCACCAGGTTATTGGGCTCTCCTCCAGGTTGTTGCCATGCCATGTGGCTCACTCCACTGTGCATGCTACTCGACAGAGGCAGGAGCTGCTTCCCTGAAGGACAACAAGAGGCACGTGAACAATGCGCACACACACACACATTACACACACACACACACACACACACACACACACACACACACACACACACACACACACACACACACCATCAACCCAGAGGAAACGGGCAATATGTGAAGTTTATCTGAAGTATGACGGACTCACCTGTGAGACCGACAACCATACTGCTTCTCCGCACTCGGCTCTCATCCTGGCTGAGCTGCCGCTGCAGTTTGGTCTTTCCTGCCGCAGGGGACAAGTCAGGGTTGCTCAGCTTCCTGAAGAGCAGAGGAGGGGGCGCCGCAAACTCCTTCTGGAGAGACGGGGGAAAGAACGGAAGAAACAACATGAGATGGATGAGCACGGAGAGAAAGGAGAGAGAGAGAGAGAGAGAGAGAGAGAGAGAGAGAGAGAGAGAGAGAGAGAGAGAGAGAGAGAGAGGGGGGGGGGAAAGAACGGAAGAAACAACATGAGATGGATGAGCACGGAGAGAAAGGGTAGAGAGAGAGAGAGAGAGAGAGAGGGAAAGAAAGAACGGAAGAAACAACATGAGATGGATGAGCACAGAGAGAAAGGGTTGAGAGAGAGGGTAGTCAGAGAGAAGCAGAAAAAGGGAGAGCAAGGGATGAAAAGAAAGAATAAAGAGGAAGAGGAAGGATAGAGACTTTTCCTCCTCAGCAGTCATATCTCCCATCATGCTGTATTCCTCTTGGAAGGCCCATGCACAGTAGATGTGGACAGGTCAGGTTCACACCCTTCACTTCACACACACACACACACACACAGACTGCACAAACACGCATACCCAGTACCCACTGACCCGTCATCTGCAGCAGGACCAGCTTCCCCCCAATAAAAAAAAAGAAGTTTGTTTTGCCGAGGATGTGACTCCCAGCACAGACAAGCAGGCGGCAAATCTGCTTCCAGCAGCGATCACACTTAATCAGCGAGTCGCCCCTGAGTTCTCAGATCAAAAGGGAGAGGGCCATTAGAATGGCAATCGCTTTTGACCTCGGTCGAGCCATCAAAACAACACCACACTCTGAGCACGTGCACATCTCGGCAAGCGGCTCCAAGCCCTGTTCTGTTGTGAGCCTTAAGCGATCCCAAACAGGGACCGTTGTTGTGGAAACCTGGCAGAGAATGATCATCACATCCAGTCACTTCCTCTGGGTGGCTTCAAAAGTTCCAGTGCTTAAATCTCCTGTTACGAAGCCCACGAAGAAAATTTGTTTTGGGGTTTCAGCCAGAAAGCCATGTGGTTACTGGCTCAGGCACGCACCACAGAGCATCATAACACGCAATAGAAAACATTTATTTTAAAATAAATAAATAAATAAATAAATACAAATTTTAAGTATGATCTTGAGTAATGTTAATCTATACACAACCCTAAAAAAATATTTGGGGTTATCCTTAACCACACCTTTCGCATCTCACGCATCTTCAATTCACTCCGGAAAGCATTCGAAATGTACACGATTATTCTAATCGCCAAAAGCACAACACGTACATTAATCCTGTCTCACTGGAAAGTGTCTTTCAAATCCCACTCTCTGCTGTCCACTTCACATCCACCTGCACCCTGACTGTGCATCTGAAACGGATTTGTCTTTGTGTCCGTTAGCGTGGCTGAATGCCAGTATGGAATCATCACACGCAGGCTGCCAGGCCTGGACAGACCACTAATCAGCTTGGCCTGAGCTGCACAAGTAAAAAAAACACACATTGCCTGTGCTACTACACTGAACCAAAACATGGATAAGTGCTCTCTCTCTCACACACACACACATATTCACATGCATACAAACACAGAGGCGTAGCAAAAGGGCAGCTGGGTTCAATACCAAAAGTGTTCTACTGGACCGATCAGTAGGCATTCCACAGCAAGCATAGTGGGGCAGAAAGAGTAAAAGACTTGTTCTCAAGCTCGCCCCTGTTGCCAACTTACTCATGCCCTTTCCATGTGCTTAGCTAGGTACGTTCTGCTATAAATAGGAGTTATCAATTTCTCTCTTCACATTAAGTCTTTAGCTCCTGCCGCCCTCTACCAAACACCTCGTGTAATAGGATTTTGCAGAATTAGTCGGTGTAGGGAGCGGTCACGTCTTAATACTGCTATCAGCTGAAGGCGAGCTGGCTGTGGTGTCAAGGGAGGTGTGGTGTTTACAGCGAAGATGATAATGAGGCCCTGCCGCACCAGTCAAAGCTCCTTAAGGCCGTCTTGTGTTACTCATTTGTGGCTTTGGCGCTGCGCTCTTTCCCCCCCCCCAGATGTTTTTCCGTGACCGTTGGTCTCATCATCGCATCCTGAAAGGCTTAGAAGCTTGGAGCACTCAGGAAGGATGACTGAAGGATGACACAAGAAGCCAAGCGGGTAGAGGGCAGCCCGGATTACAGCAGGCTGTGCTGGAGACCTCAGTTAGAGAACAAAAGCGTCAGCTGAGGGTTTGCATGTTGCTCCAACATACAGCGCATCAATCAATAGATGACTTGAGCAAACAAGGGCCTTTATCAGCATCGTTTCTCATTGTGGCCTAGGCATCATCTTGTCAGCACAAAGGTCTGATCATAGAAACAGACTCGATTATCTTAAAAGTCCAGGTGTACATGTCTTTGTACTCTGAAACAGCAAGGTGACTGCAATGCCAGGGTCAAGGATGTGAATCCTGGAAAGTCAATTTGGATAAGACTGGAAGGTAATGCGGTTAAAGTTATGGTCAGAAAGAATGCATAGCTGATCATTTTGTGTTTTGCATGAGCATACACTCACACACACTATGATGCAAAATCATGCGCCCATCCACTGTCTTTTTGCTCACAGCCAAAACAGACCTAGGGAAGGGAGTTGATAAGATTTGACTGATTCCAATGCCATTTTCGATTCATTTTCAATGCTTTCCCTAGGAGGAAGTTAGATATTTCTCGGGTAATATTGTTTCCCGCTGTGGAGAACTCCTGAACACACAAATAGGTTTTGCCAAGATCTGCCAACAGGGTCAGTGCGTCTCCTCAGGCACCACCAGAGAGCAGGGTCAGCTGATACAGGGTGGGAGTAGAGAGAAACTAAGAACATGAAACTACAGTCCATGAGCCTTCTCTGTGGGAGGGTCCAGATCTTCAGTTCATCCAGCTTGTTCGCCAGAGAGCGCAGACCTCTGCGCTTGCCCCGTCTTTGTTTACGGTCCTGACGCCAGCACCGGACACTTCCCGTCAGGATGAATGGTTTGTTTTGGTCTCAGTGTCCTTCCCAGCTCCAGAAGTAGCTGCTTGAAGTCAAAAGGATGATACAGAACCATGTTTGTGCAGCGATGATCCCAATGCCATTTTCGATGCTGCTTATTGGTCTGATTCTTTATCGATTCCCTTAATAATCTAAATCTTTTAAATCCTAAAAATAAATTGAAATGCTCATTTTCTTAAAAGGATATAACTTGGAAAACTCAGGTTGGAAATATTTTGGGGGGCAGAGAATGAATAAACACAATTAAAAGAACTAAAGAAAACACAACCTGGTGTCTTCAACCTCAATTAGTCGGCAGTAGAACTGTTATATAAAAGCAATATGACACTTCAGGGATGGGAACAGAGTTTAACGTCATGCCGCAACAGTTTTTGCAATGCACAAAAAAAAAAAAAAAACACGCCGGCAATTTGGTACCGGTTCTCAACTGGAACGGGTTCTCAATTACCATCCCTAAACAGACCCGCCGAGGAAAGTGGAGACTGACTCACTCAATCCGTCTTACTTGTAAAAAAAGCCCCACCTCACAATGCACGTGAAATGACCTAACCACATTGTCTAAAGCCTAATTAGGCAAGACAGACACTCCTAGCGCTAGTGATTGGCAGGGCCCTCAGGGCTTTGTGCTAAATGACTAGGGCCTGAAGAGACTCCGTGCAGATTAGGGCACAGAAGAATGATATGACTAGGGCCTGTGCGGCTGCTTCAGAAGACACTGTATGTCTTTCCCATGCATATTAGAGGGAGGCCGGAAAAACCAACAAATGTCAGCCAAAGCGGCATAAAGAAACCCAACAAAGGAGTGACTGTCTCTGCTGAGAACCTCACCACTTCTAACTGTATGGGTTACAAAGCAGTCAGACATCCAGTTCAAATCATATCAATGTGAGACACATTCACTCCGTCATCTCCATCCTAAGTCCCATCTGTAGTGGTTAAGGCAGTCACAGGCTGTTAGCAGACCACCACACTTGTTGTGGTGTGAGATATGGGCATGCATTTGGGACCACCAAGCTGTCAGGTAAACACATATAAACACCACTGCCTTCTTATCAAGCAGTGATAAACAGGATGTTCTTCTGGTCTCCGTGAATGTAAATGAAGACCAAATGAAGTGTCTCAGTCGTTTAGGCAGCCAGAAACTGCCCATTACCTGAAACTGAGTGTGCAGGCGAACAGCAAGCTGCTGGCAACAGCTGCAGGAAAATGAGACTGATGCCAAAGAATGCAGAGTGCCAATTTATCAAACTGTGAAATCCATCAAAGTGACAGCACCAGAAACACATGCCAACCCTAATAATAATACTTACACTGTATAATGCATACACTTAATGCTATAACACACAAACACTCTGTCCTCAAAAAAACGCACACACACACACACACCAATTCAAACAAAGACACATATACGCCACACAACTGCAACCATAATCCAACTTGCCCTTGTAATACAGGGGATGTTCCTACCTGAAAAGCCTTGTCAGAATTAATATCCTGTTACCCACCCCCAACACATCAGTCCACACTCACACCCCCTCTGTAGGAACCTCAATCTCCTCTCCACCCCTCCACCCCTCCACCTCTCCACCCCTCCTTCCCTCCATCCCTCCCTCCTCTCCACCCCTCCTTCCTTCCCTCTCTCCACTTGTCCCACTGTTCTCCTTTCCCCCCTCACTCTGGAAGTGGGGCCCTTTTCGCCATTCAGTTCATACATACAAATGACGTGACAGCAGTATCCTCCAGGCAGTATGGTGAAGGAAGGATCTTTTCTTTCTCGCAAGTCAGCCCAGGGGTCTTTACGATCTGCACGGACACACACTCCATCACATTCAAACAATCACTCACACACACACACATAAGACCAGGATCCCGGTTGCATTTGTGAAGACTCAAGTAGGGCCGAACCATTTGTGGAAAGTAACTCATTTGATTGCAATCTAATTTGAATATCACAATATTAACTGCTCTATATTCTAATGTAAGGATGAGAACTTAAAAGATATGTATAGTTTCAAACATGTATTTATTACATTTATGTAATTGACAAATAACATATAACAATAAATCACAAAAGCTGTAACCTAAGTTAAATAAAGTAAAAATAATAAAAATACATAAATATTAAATCTAAATATAAAAATCTAATATTGATAAAAATCTAAATATTGCACAATCTGCAATCTTAACTAAATATAATAATAGAAACAGGCCAAGACAAGGGCAGCCGTACATAAGTGATTGGACACCATCAACAGGCCCACTGCATAGGCTGGGAATTACCATGGATATAGGATTCCATGTAATTAATGCTAAATCACACAGAGTGAACCACAAACAGTTGATTCTAAGTGGCTGCAAATCTCTTAAACTCCCTGAGTTATGTGACAAGTGCCTTCTACTCAAAGTTGATAGTGAGGTTCTCTTACACAGTCTGACGTATAACAGTAATAACATACACTGCTGTGGAGATACCATTTCCCCGTCTCTTTCAGGAGAGTGGCAGCTGAGGAAAACAAAGAAACAAACTGATATACTACTCAAGTTTAACTAGTAAGCGATCTGTTGACTGACAATCTTAAGGCATAAGGTAACAGTTGGCTAATTATTCCATCAGTGTCAGGGCTGGAGACATAATCCCTGAGGGCTAAAGCTGCTCTCTCAAACATGCCACACAGCCTCCTGATCTACATATCAATCTGAAGTCCCTACCAACTGTGAATGGATTCATTTCTATGAGTTTAAGGGGGTCTGCATGAGAGTGACAGCCAATTATACTTGGCTGTGGCCTTGAAAGGACAGAGGCAGCCACATCAGCTCAGGTCACAACAAGGCTTTTGTGCATAAACCCCACAGCGTTGTTCCGACCACCTTATGACAGTGCCTCTGATACACAAAAAGACACATTTTGAAACACTGAAAGAAAGACATCGAAAGGTTGGGGGGTGGGGTAGAGAGAGAGAGACCCTAAACCTAACGGTCCTAAAATGACCACAGGCATGTTTGACCCTTGTGAAAAATCGTCACATCACCTATGCTCAGTCAAACCCTATAAATATTCATCTCATGTTCACTTGTCAGATACACCAATAGCTAATTTAACGGACTGCCCTTTTTCGCTTAGTTTCTTTGCTCGTGTGAATTGCAAAATGCCTACTGCATGATGTCTGAACTTAGTAACTGAGTAAAGCGTTTCTTGTAGTTTAAAACCAATGGATTTTATTTTACATATTGAACATATGTGGGTAATCATGTTTCACATTCACCCTTCAACACCGCATCGTCCATCGAGACAGTTACCTTGACGGCAATAGTATCGTCCTATTGCCATAGTGTGCCAAGTACACTATGTACTTGAGTGAGGAGGGAGAAAGAATGTGTGTGTGTGTGTGTGTGTGTGTGTGTGTGTATTCATTTATCACGCAAGCCCATTGCTGTGCTGATGTGTTCCAGATGTGTAGTGGCAGTGCAGGGTTGGGAAGTGAGGCAGGCAGCCGGCGAGAGGTTGGATGTTTGTGTGCTGACTCCATGGGAACTGGACTGCCGGTGTTCTCATAAGCAGTGAGGCCGAGGCCAAGTGCATGGGTCCACCTCTGTTCACCTCTGGGACCCAACAGCACTGCGCTCCCTTTGTCTGACCAACGCCTCTTCCTTCAGTTACAGAGAGGAGGTCGTGTCTGTCTGTCCGTCATGTTTGAGGCTGACTTCAACAACACTTCAACTCTCAGTCAGACCAACACATTTCACAACCCCACCTGCATATCAATATACAAACACAAGGGCACACACCCCTACACGCATGCACACAGATTACACACACACACACACGCACGCACACAGACCACACACACGCACGCACACAGACCACACACACACACACAGACCACGCACGCACGCACGCACGCACGCACGCACGCACGCACGCACGCACGGACGCACGCAAATGCACTTGCGTAGTTCATGGTGGGACATTTTTCAACATGAGAAAGCTGTCCAGGCCTGTGTGACAGGGAGCTGGATCTTAAAGGAGCACAACAAGTTCAGAACCTCTGCAGAAAACAGTTGCATAACCAAGCGCTCCAGGGAGTTATATGATCCTGCTAGGCCAAAAAAAGACAAAGGAGGGGAAAATGTGGTTGGAAGGGGGGCGGGGGGGGGGTTGAGCTTTATGAGTCGTGTACAACAAGGTTGGAGTTTTTCAGGGCCAGACTTGTCAGTTTAGGTTTAGTCCATCCACTACCCAGACTTGGCATTAGCTATACAGCCACTCCAACCAAAAGGACAAATAATCCAAGTTCACAAATCTCTATGATGGTTGCCGACCGTCACACAAGACAAAGACTTCTAGTGAAAAACAAAGTCTAGTGAAAAACAACGGGTAGTTCCCGAAGAAGACGATCCCAGAGAATTCAAATCTTGATGACTGATGGGCCTGAAGATCTGATTACCACGGTAGGAATCTAAAAAGGAATCTTCATCTGCGTTCAACTTGAGAGCCTAATGCTAATCACCATGCACACAATAAAGCTCAAACCCCAAGAGCCCCTCCCAAACCTTCTAGCGATGGGAATTTCAAGCAAAAATACTAATAATAATCACTGGGAACTGTTTGAGTGCTTTTCAACACGGACACATTAATGAGATTCGTTTGTGGAAGAGGGAGGGAAACCCATTCTACCTGGCAGAGGTACTGCGTGCGTTCCCATGCAAATGCATTCCCATGTATAGACCGCACCCGAGTATTAACCGCAGGGAATGCAGACATTTTACTAATCAATATATAACCCGCGGTTAATTGTCAGGAAATTACGGTGTGCTGTTTAGTGAAAATACTGCTGGCTATGCATGATTTGTTTCCACTGGCACATCAATCATTGTACTTTTGCCGGTTTGGCTATATGACAATGTTATGGAAAATAATTGTACATATATATATATATATATTCACTGTACAATATGTTTGTTCATACATTTCCTTTTTGTGTGTGTTGTAATGGTTTATGGTGCCTGTATGCTTGTTTGTCTCTCCTTTTGCACTGGAACTGAGCTACAATGCTGTACCAAAACATTGTAATTGGCAATAACAAAAGTATCTGTACCTGTGTAAATGTAAGAGTGAGCGGTGTAAGCTACACATAAGTGGAACTGAGGTAACATGGCACTACAGGGCTTGGATTATATAAGTGGAACCAGGGCTCGAAATTAACTTTTTGGCTTACCAGCCAAAATGGCTGGTAGATGAAATAAATTACCAGCCAATCATATTTTTTACCGGCCAAAATGAAACCTGGCATTTCAGACCTACTCTGACATTGTTTGACTTAAACAACCTTTACCTATGATTTTAATATCATTGTTAATCACTCTCAGAATGGATTAAACAAAATCAACTAATTTTACTTTTTTAAATAATTTATAAATTCAATTCAATTTTATTTATATTTTATTTATATAGCCCCAAAACAGTACAATTGTCTCAAGGCACTTTAAGCTACACATAAGTGGAACTGAGGTTACATTACAGGGCTTGGATTAGGATGGAAATCTAGTGGAAACACTTTAATACTACACAGAGAAATGAACTTATGGCACCAGTGGTAAGTTGCAGATCAAGTCCCTGGCCTGGCCTCCTCTCGCTCTCTCTACACTCTCCTATCTGCCTGCAGCAGCTGGGAGGAAAAAACACTAGCCCAAGGCCCATCCCACACTCACATAGACCATGGGCCAGTCTTATACACACAAAACACTCACCCACTGTACATAAGCACTAGGGGTGGGGGAAAAAAATCGATTTTTCGATTTCTCTCGATTCTCTCTAGAACGATTCTGTCTCGATTCAGAAAAGTTCATAATCGATTTTTTAATTAAATTTTTTTTTTTTTACACATTCATTTTGTGTTGAAATGCAAGCTGCATCAATTATTGCATTGTTCATAGAAAGTCATAATTGTGACAAGGACACACTTTTTCTCTAATAAAAAAATTGATCTGTTGATTTTCTTTAATTATCAAACACAAAGTAGGAAGTGATTTGAGACTCAAATGTTTTAAAAATCGAGATGCATCGATAATCGTTTTATCGGTTTAGAATTGATAATCGAGAATCGGTTTAGAATCGAGAATCGGTTTAGAATCGAGAATCGGTTTAGAATCGAATCGTTGACCTCTGAATCGGAATCGAATCGAATCGTGAGGTGCCAAGAGATTCCCACCCCTAATAAGCAATAGGGGTGGAAAAAAAAAAATCGATTCTTCGATTTCTCTCGATTCTCTCTAGAACGATTCTGTTTCGATTCAGAAAAGTTCATAATCGATTTTTTAATAAAAAAAATATATATATAATTTTTTATTTTTTTTTTAAATTTTTTTTTTAACACATCCATTTGTGTTGAAATGCAAGCTGCATCGATTATTGCATTGTTCATTGAAAGTCATAATTGTGACAAGGAAACGCTTTTTCTCTAATAAAAAAATAGAGAAGGTAATTCATCTGTTGATTTTCTTTAATTATCAAACACAAAGTATGAAGTGATTTGAGACTGAGTAGCAAACTCAAATGTTTTAAAAATCGACATGCATCGATAATTGTTTTATCGGTTTAGAATTGATAATCGATAATCGGTTTAGAATCAATAATCGGTTTAGAATCGAATCGTTGACCTCTGAATCGGAATCGAATCGTGAGGTGCCAAGAGATTCCCACCCCTAATAAGCACACACGCCTGTGTGAGAGTGAGACAAAGGAAGGAGAGAGGCACGGCACAGATTACACAGCGTATGCTTAGACTGAGACCACAACACAGCCAGAGCAGCAGCAGCAGCAGCACAGATTACACAGCGTATGCTTTGACTGAGACCACACACACACACACACACACACACACACACACACACACACACCCCAGCAGCATCACTCAGAGGGATCACATACACAAACTACACATGACACAGATGTCAGTCCTAAACTTTAAGCATCCTGCTTCTTCCCAATTCATCAAGTGAAGAACGAGAGGACTGTCCTCTGTTTTACTAAACCCAACGCCATGACCCAAGGGCACTTTCTGAAGCACATCATTTCTGCTGAGGCTACAGACTGTTTGTCTAACCAGAGGACAGAGCAACACAACACCACTGCCAGCAGGCAACGTGAATGTCAGACAGACCCAGGGACACTCTAGGCTGAAGGCTAAAGGAACGTGGCCTTTGCACATGAGGGTGTGACGCACCCTCAACAGTAGAGGTCACTGGTGTGCTGAGCCGAAGGAGCGGCACCCTGCGGTGTCTGACTGCGGTGACCTTTGTGTGGGCTAATCAAAGGCCAGGTTCAGTGGGGGGTCTGAGACAGAGGCAGTGCAACACGACTGCCTGACTGTGACTAATGATTTCATTAGAGAGAGAACTCGCTGGACACAAAACATCAAGGCCCATTGGGAGAGCTGGAGACGGTCCCAAGTTCATCAACACACGAGAGGAGAGGAGAGGGAAGAGGAGGAGATCGGGGGAGAGAGAGAGGGAGGGAGGGAGAGAGAGAATGGGAATGAAGAGAGTGGGGACAAAGACAACAGGACTTTGGGGGGGGAACACAAAATGCTTTTTTTCATCATTTATCGAAAATTTGCATCGGCATGCTCTAAAAACTCACATTTGGCACAGGCTTATGTGTCAAACACTGAGGGGGTGAGAGGGTGGTCCTTTGGTCTTGTGACCTAAAACATCTATGAAGAGATGTGAATGAGATGAGAGATGAAGGAAGCTATTGTGAGACGCCATCTTTGTTGTTCATTCCACAGACATGGAGAGAGAGAAAATGAAATGAAACCGTAGAGCATGACTGATGTGTGTGTGTGGGGAGTGTCAGAAGGGGGGATGGGGGATCATGGAACAGAAACAAAATGCCCATCAACACACAAACCAATAGCTCAGCCTTCATCTTCATTATTACCCCCTACTCTACGGGGAGCCTAATGCCATCTCATTGTCTCTTTGTCCATTTGTTCCCCTTTATTCTCTTTCTGTTCCTTTTTCAATTACTCTACGGCAATCTTCTCCTTCCTTCATTCATTCTTTCTCCCTCTCCCTCTCCCTCTCCCTCTCCTCCACCCTATCAGCCATGGAGAAAATGAAGAATGGCGTGCTCAGAAGACAACGCTAACATAGCCAGCTGAACCCGTCGTCGCCTCGGAGCCAGATTAACATTTAGAACTGTCTTAGCTGGCACAGACATAATGGAGGAGTGTGGAAATGAGTTTAAGGGATTTGGCCCCTCTACCTTCTTCTCTCCGCTCTGCTCTGCTCTGCTCTTGTCTCGCTGAGGGGGCGCATTTGTCTGCTGACATGCTGGATGTTAATGGGGCAGCAGGTTATTCAGCTTGCTCTTAGGTGCAGACAGCAGGACATTTAAGCAGGTGAGTGGGCCGAGGAATCAGCACTATTGAGCTTACAGGAACCCACAACAAACAGGTTACAGGAAGAACCCAGTTACGGACAAGAGTTCACTCAGTTTTTCCCAAGGGGTTCTCAAGCAGAGAACTTACAGTCCAGATCTGCCATCATTTGACATTATATTACTTGTACACGTTTCATGTTAGCCTTTATATGAAGGGAAATGAATTTTTCGTCTATTAAGTTTTTTTATTAACTTTTACATCCATCTCAAAAGATATTAATGCCAGGGAGGATATCTTCTCAGATATGCATACATAAGAACCATAATTGTAAGACACAAAAGATATATGTCTACCTACCTACAGTTTATTTTATGCAACAACACTGAACTTTGCTGTAGTTTAAAAACAAATTACTCCACCATACTTCGTTGCACAGATTAGCAACTGGCATAATCTGAAAGGGCGAGTCCTACTGCTCATTTTGATAGGCTATAAACACTTCACGACTTATTCAGCTATAATGCCAGAGGTGTGCAAATGGGTGAAGAAACGTCCAACGATTGCAACTTTGTTGAATTTGATATGTTTTCAAAACTATTACTCCTATCTGCTTTGTTCCACAAGCAAGTTTCTAGCCTCACTGTGAAACATAAGGCCCACCCTTTCATTAGATACCCATTTCACGTCTACAAAATAACGACTTTCTGAGAAATCCAAACTAGAGAAATAAGCATATGGAGATAGAGGCAGAGATGGAAGCAGTTTATGACGGCTGAAATTTCATGTCAAAACCAGATTACCTTAGCATTGAGCATATTTTGACGTATACAACGAGGCAAAGAGTACTTTGTGAGATATAGAACCAAGAGTAAGGGGTGCATGGAGTTAAAGGGAGGGGCCCAGACAGAGGGATCACAAGAAGAGAGAAGGGACAGGATGGGGCACACATACACACACACACACACACATAGGGACACGTATCTCACACTCACACACACTCCCCATCCACACATAGGGACACGTATCTCACACTCACACACACTCCCCATCCACACATAGGGACACGTATCTCACACACACACACACACACACACACCCCATCCACACATAGGGACACGTATCTCACACACACACACACACTCCCCATCCACACATAGGGACACGGATCTCACACACACACGCACACACACACACACTCCCCATCCACACATAGGGACACGTATCTCACACACACACACACACACACACACACACACACACACACACACACACACACACACACTCCCCATCCACACATAGGGACACGTATCTCACACACACACACTCCCCATCCACACATAGGGACACGTATCTCACACACACACACACACACACACACACACACACACACACTCCCCATCCACACATAGGGACACGTATCTCACACACACACACACACACCCCATCCACACATAGGGACACGTATCTCACACACACACACACACACACACACACACACACACACACACACAGTGACTCAGCAGTTCCTGTGAGGCAGAGGCTGATCCACTCAGGTGCCGCAGTGTGCCTTGGTCAACTTCCACTGCCAGAGGGATATCACCAGCCTAGCCAGCTTATTTAATAAGGCCAGGAACCACACGGGAAACACACAGGAGAACTGAAACCATAACTGTAACAGAGGAATACATCTCTTCATCATATGCACCATTCTGCAGGAAAGCTACCGCTGTCCAGATACAGGAGTATCATCATCATCAGATATATACCTACTAAGTGCTTGAGACTAGTCAGACTCCTCCTCTATGAAGACGCAGACAGAGAGAACAAGATGTCACAAAGGCAACCTTTAGCAATACATTCAAGAGAGGAACGTTGCATCCTCAGGGCCTGTAGGCCAAAGGACTTTTGATTATTTCCTCTGTAGTCTTTTCCTTTTCCGTATCCTTCCGTATTTCCGTTTCCGTATCCACAGACACATGCAGATTTTTCTGCTTTTTTCCATTTAGAGTGACAGATGTCCATTCATTCCCCACTTACATTATCTCTCAGGGACTTCCATACTGTTAGGTAAGCTCCTGTAAAAAATCTACACATTTATAGGTGGGGACTGGAGTGTTTGCAGACTAGGGGGTATGCATGGGTTTTTCTGGGGTCCTCGATGGGTCACTGAGTGAGCATAGCATGCCCATCTCGAGTTGCATTCAAACAGAAGGAAGCTGTATTACTTTTTAATCTAAAAAACTGCTGCAACCTGAGTTTGGCCCAGTGTCAAGACCACGAAAGAGAAGAAAGTACTGAGGAAGCAGGGTTGTGCATGACCGCAGTGGAAGAAAGAAAGAAAGAAAGATGGAAGAAAGATCAATTTGGAAACAATGACATGAAAAGGAAAAGACCGTAATGAAAGGAGAAGGGTGGGGGGGGGGGGGGGGGGGGTGTATTGACGACAGCTTGTACAGAATTACATGCTATTTGGCAAGTGTTTCATTTTGCTAGGCTGGGATTACACAGCATTATAGCAGGGCATTAGAGTCGGAGCTCAGGCGGAAGAAGTAAAAACTAAAGCTGTACTGTGATACCCACACTGCTGAAACCCCTTACGTCTCCAGTCATTGAGCTCTCTCTCCACTCATCCCTCTCTCCATCCTCCTCCCCTCTCTCCCTCTCTCTCTCCACTCATCCCTCTCTCCATCCTCCTCCCCTCTCTCTCCCTCTCTCTCTCCACTCATCCCTCTCTCCATCCTCCTCCCCTCTCTCCCTCTCTCTCTCCACTCATCCCTCTCTCCATCCTCCTCCCCTCTCTCTCCCTCTCTCTCTCCACTCATCCCTCTCTCCATCCTCCTCCCCTCTCTCTCCCTCTCTCTCTCCACTCATCCCTCTCTCCATCCTCCTCCCCTCTCTCCCTCTCTCTCTCCACTCATCCCTCTCTCCATCCTCCTCCCCTCTCTCTCCCTCTCTCTCTCCACTCATCCCTCTCTCCATCCTCCTCCCCTCTCTCTCCCTCTCTCTCTCCACTCATCCCTCTCTCCATCCTCCTCCCCTCTCTCCCTCTCTCTCTCCACTCATCCCTCTCTCCATCCTCCTCCCCTCTCTCCCTCTCTCTCTCCACTCATCCCTCTCTCCATCCTCCTCCCCTCTCTCTCCCTCTCTCTCTCCACTCATCCCTCTCTCCATCCTCCTCCCACTCTCTCTCCTTCTATCTGCCAAGTCACTGCCGACCCCTAACTTCTTCCGTTACCTCCACGTCCAGTGGGGTTTATGGATTTAACTCGGTCTTAATTGTTTGGCATGGCAAAGCGCCGTGACTTTCTTGAGAGTACCATTTCAAAAGGGGACGTAATCAGGGCCCTGGTCCAGCTGCTGAAGAGCCATGCCAATGGAAATGTGGTGTTTGGCCGGGGGTCCGGGTCATGCATGCATGCTCTGTTCTCATTCTTATCCTCTGGAAGCTTGCGCACTCTGATTAATGGGAGGGCTTGCTGCACTGTTTGCACAGGACATTTCAGCCACACTACACACAACTTTGGGGAATTTGGGGAGTTTTCTGAAGTGCCCTCTGCGGAGTTAGAAGTCAAAGGGTCAGCAGAAGGTCTCTGTCTGCTGAATAATGCAGCATGTCAGCCTGACTAGCGCCGATTGGTCGTGTCACTGCTCTGGATCTTCTCCAAAAGCTCTGGGATGGGATGCTGCTGCTGGAGATGAGAATCCAAGAGGTCTACAGTCTGTGAAAACAAACTGCTATGGGGGGTGTGTGTGTGTGTGTGTGTGTGTGTGTGTGGAGGATGTTGAGAGTCAATCATAAAGGGTGGGGGATGTGGGGAGTGATGTTTCCATTAAGGGTTCTCAGCTCTTTTATTTCCACAGGCTCTGATAACGCCATCTGCATCTGTACTAGGTAAGAGTCCGATTCAGAGTGAACAGCAGCCACTAAGGGGGAACGGCACAGAACCTACCGTTTCAGTGTTCTTTATAAAACTGTGTTTGAGATGCATTTTCAAACAGTAGCCTCACCTATAAAATCAACACACCCAGTGAAGTGTACACACACACACACACTTCACAATACATTGCAGCTTCAAAGCTTAGTCAAGTTGAGGGTGCTGCACCCAGCATTGTTATAACCCTTCTTGTTGGCCCAAGCCTTTAAGTTTAATGGAGGGATGACCAAATACATTCCTGCTGTTCAACAGCGGTCCCTCCCAAAAGAGAGCAGACGGTGCTTGCGTAAGACTTACATAATGTCTGCCAATGAAAGATGTGCACTGCCTTAACAGATCACTGACCGTGGACCTGAAAGGCCTGTGTTATATAAGGCAGGGTACCTTTAGCTATAAGGAGACTTGAAATATATAAGGGTCATTCCATACCAACTCATCTACGACTTCCCTGTTCAAGTCATGGATTTTCTTAAAAAGAATACATTTTTCACTGGATTGGGTTGAAATTTGTACTGAACATCCTAGAAACCCCACGATTCATTTGCAACATGTATTTGTGTAAATAGCTGTTACTGAATGTTTTATAGTAACCATAGTAATACAAATATCTTTTGAGTCAAATGAAAAATCTCAAATGGTCAAAAAAATGTATTTAAATCATCAATAGTTTTCACTTTCTTGCAACCAAATTTAGATTCTGGTGTAGTATTAGTACAGTGCTATCACATCTAGAAATTGAGTGCCACAGATCTTGCTGAATACAGCTTCGGAGCTAAAAAAAAGTTATTTTTACTGTATATTTTCCCAAGAAAGATTTTTGTATTATTATTATTATTTCCTTTAAACATTTTTAATGGGAACATGTTAACATTGGTTATTGGTCAATACAGTGAAATATGGTGGAGTGAGTAGTGTGGACATTCAGTAATGCCAAAGGCATGCCAAACTGGTGAAGCATGGGCCAAAGTTGGATTCTTTAGCAGAGACACACACACACACACACACACTTCCAAAAGCTAATAAAACTGTCCGACAAACTATTCACACGTGCTATGAACTGTTAAGCAGTACAGCAAAGCAGCTAATTGTGCTTGTGTGTGCCAGCTTAAGAGATCCCATTAGTCATTTATCTGAGGTCACTTTTACTGCACAGAAATCTCACTTGAGACGTCTTCACAGACACATCCACTACTAACGCATCACTACACATCCCCACCGAAGACAACATTGGAGAACTAAACTATTTTCAGCCTCATCTACGGCGTGCAGATTTCCATTCACTAGCTCAACTGCCTGGATGCCTATTCTAATCATCGGCCTGGAACGTCAACGGAGTACATTCTGTGTGTGATTTGGCGTTAATGACCTGTAAATCCTCACAACAGTTTTTGTTGCAGGCCGAAGAGGCAGCCAGCAGCCAATCAGATTACAATGAAAGGTCATAACAGACATGGACACTGTTGTTGTGAGGAAGATTAAACACCAACCGTGAGATGCTGAACACCTTCTACAGAACTATGCTTCAAAATAAGGCAACTTTACCCGCAACACTAACATTTACTGCCTGCCCAAACCAATGTACCCATCAAAACCACAGTTCCAACATGTTTGCCAGGCAAGGGCCCAGTTTGAATATGGATTAAGCCCAAACCAGGGATTTAATCTAACTCTGTTCATTAGAATCACAATGTGAGCACAGCAACAGACATTCGAGCGGGCACCATAGATTGCTTTAAACCCACTGATGCGTTTAATTCCAGAAGGCTGTGATTTGCACTGAACACACACACCCATAGGCTCTATACACCATGCCTGCAGATCAGGGAGAACCAGCCTGGTCACAGATTGTCAATGTCAAAGTCATTTATATCACTGATGGCTGAAAAAAATAAATCACAATAGAAGTAGGAGAACCAATGAGGCTAATCCAGATAAATGAAAGGAAACCAGAAAAAGATCGCAAGCCAGACTTTCTTTATTTGTGGTAATTTGGTGATGGAAAAAATATTTTCAAGAACATTCTCAAGACTCTTCATAACTCATTTTATGTGTTCCTGTGTTAGCGATATGCCCACTTAAAATGTATATATGGTCCAATCAGGTCATGTGAAGGCAGGCATCATATTCCTCCGTCACCGATTCAGTTATTCTTTTTACGATGTGTTGAATGGCCATTTGAATCATAACAGTCCAGTAGTCAGTCAGTCACAGGAGTCACTTCAGAGCAATGACCTAACAAGTGCCCAATTGGCAGAGACAAGTGCCATCATATGGCAGCCTTATTGATTTGGGTAGAGAGATGTGCGCCCCACACCAGACATCGAAAAAGTGAGAAAATTGCAGCCTAGAGATTGTCTGTGATGACACCACCCACAACACAAGGTTAGTAATTAACTTGCAACTGATGCTGATGATGTTGCATGGTTTGAATTATTTGCTTAACGTTATGAGGTTTAAAGCCACTGTATCATGAAAAGAGGAATCATATTCAAACGGTGTGCTCACTGTGTGCCGTAGTGCTACAGAAAAATCATGATCCTAAGCTTTATCTCCATACCGAAATCTTAGTTGGCCAGATGTGATTCATCTTTTCTGAAGCATTAACATTTTGGTGTCTTGGACACCGCGACACTGGAGGCTGTAGTGTATGTACACCTTGACTTTTTAAAAGTATAGCTTAAAGGTGTGCTATAAACGAACAGTGCTAATAAAAGGCTGTTAAGCCGAGATGAATTCTTGTTTTTACATGTAACTCTAATGCCAGTTCTTATTTTGGGTTTCTTTATAACAGATTGGCTTATCGCAAGAAACGGACAACAACAAAGTAACTTTGGTTTGGTCTTGGCAGCAGTCAAGCAGAAGTCTTACCCTCCTCGCTTATTCAAAACTAACTTGGCTTGCTTGCTTGTCCAGTACATCCTCATAGAAAGCTCTAAAGTAAGCTGTGGGCAATAAGTGATTATTTAAACTGAAGGCATATGTGTCTCTACACTTAAGACAAAGTGTTATGTTTTTTTTTTCCAAAGCATGTGACTGGGGAATCCATCATGAGCCGAGGGCAAAGGAGCCATACACAGAGCGCACTGGTGCCGTTACCCAGGAGAGAGAGGAGACTGTTCCTGTCTGACAGCAGCCTGCCTGGTGGATCTCCAGATGGGATAGTACTTGGTAGGGCTGAACGATTAATTGCATTTGCGATTTAATCGCGATATGATAGAACGCGATTTTCTAACCGCAACGTTCGCGATAAAAAAAACGTGGTCTTAAAAAAAAAAAAAAAAAAAATGATTTGTTGTTCTTGTTTCTGTAATGAGCAGTTAAATAAAGATGTAAAATGTGGGAAAGAATATTTTACACTAAATGTATCTAATATTGTGTTGGTCATATTTAAATCATTCATTACGTTTTGTTGGGGAAAAAAGAGGTTAAAAAAAAAATCGCATATTAAATCGCAATCGCAATATTTTGGTAAAAAAAATCGCAATTAGATTATTTTCCCAAATCGTTCAGCCCTAGTACTTGGTGACTGCATCATTGAGGTGAAGTGTCCATTGTCAGCGAGAAACCAAGACTATCCTGCAAGCAGCAGAGAGTAGGAACTTCTGGAGTTAGATGAAGTGATTAGTTCCCTAAACAAACTCATAACTACTGGCATCAGATCCAGGGAAACCTACACCAGACCAGAGCTAACAGTTGTCACCTAATTACATGGACTCCTCTTGGCCTTGTCATCCTGCCAGTGCTCAAAGACCCAACATGGGCTGTTAACATTGGACACTCTGGATTTGAAATAATTTCACCTTCTGTCACCTATCCTTCTGTCACAATTGTAAGTTAATAGCTGCACTGGTACACACCCTGCATTCATGATCTATATTAATGTCCTTTGAATTAATTGTGACTTATAATAAATAAATATTTGTTTAGGAACCTGGACACAACACCTGGGAGTCTTTGGGGCAGTTTGGCAGGTGACAATGTAGTGAACCATAGCAGAAGTATGGCCAGTACAGGCTGCACAGTGCAGCCTCAGAGAAACTAGTCAACTGTCTGGGGAAAACATGTACCAACACTGTACTGCAGTGCATGACACCTTACATACAAACTTCTACACATTACTGAACTCTACAAAATCCCCTGTAAACATGGCCATAGTTAAAGCGACCCTGTTATGCTTTTCCGTTTTTTTCCCTTTCCTTTAGTGCGTTACATAGCTCCTGTGCATGAGAACCGTCTGCAACGTTACAAAAGTCCAAAGTACGGGCCAAAGGGAGTAACTCTCTCCCGCAGAAACCACATTCTAAGCTGCCTGAAACACCTTATAGAAATTCCAGTCTTTTCCTGTAACATGATGATGCAATCTTGTAACACAATCCTTATTGCCCAATGATTATGTTATTGGCCGCGGAGCTGACCAATCAGAGCACACTAGACTCATCGGGAGAGGGGGGCGTAAAGACAGATAAAGGGTGAAGTAGCTGATGTTAAAGTCTCGTCAACTCATAAAATTATAATGGCTGACGCTAGCAGCTGCCAACTGTTAAGATGGTTCCCTAGGCTAGATATAGCCATCAAAGGATAGTTAAAAAGCTCTGATAGGTAGAAACCCATTGGGAGCCTGTGTAGCACCATATTAACACAAGTTCACATTCATTTCATATCAAAAACTATTCATATTACACACGGTAGCAACTACCAACCGTTAAGATTGCTATTTAGCTTAGGGGACTGTAGGTGTGTAGCCTTGACATCAATCAAGTTCCTATCTGTTTGTGTGGCAATAGCCATTAACAGCTCGAGATGACTGCGCTGAATGAAGCACGCAAACACACACACGAGAAAGCAGGATGTTATTCACTTGAGGCTCCTGCATGGCAGACGCCCAGGGGTTTAACAACAGCAATCAGGGCCAGACTCACAAGGGTGTAGTCCAACAACAAAACAAAGACAAAGCTTGTGACTTTTACACACACACACACACACACACACACACACACACACACACACACACACACACACACACACACACACACACACACACACACACACACACACACACACACACACACACACACACACACACACACACACGCGCGCGCGTATTTTCTTAGCCGCTTCAGAAAACACAATTTAACTGTCTACCAATAATTTGCTTAACATTTATTATTTGCTTAAAATCACTTGAGTTTGTTATTTTATTATTATTCCCCCAAACACTGAGGAATGGCATGAGTGCAACAGACTGGTGAGGCCTTCAGGAAGAGAGGCTGATTCCTGTTTCCAGATATGGCAGGTTGTCAAAGCTGTAAAATACCTCTGCTTATGAGTGAGTAGTAAAAGGTGCCTATTTGTGTTGGTCTGTCTAAGAACAATATTAAAAAAAAAGCAAAACATGAGATCAAAAAGGATCAACTGAGTGATTAAGATCTTCAACCAAAGCGTGACTCTCCGGCTCATAATGCAGAGTAGCCAGAGTCAAAGGAAAGCTAGCTCTTTGTAAACTAATTTTGTTTTCTTGCAGAAACTGCATGGTTTAGTCACTCAGTCTGGAACAGCACACAGGTTGCCACATGCAACATTCCTCACACATACACACGCTCTCTCTCCCTCTCACACACACACACACACACACACACACACACACTCTTCTCCTCGAGCTCTCCCCACCACCTGTAGCCTGTGCTCTCTTGACTCAGGGGCCCCAGGCTGCTTGGTCGCTATGGTAGCACCACCTTGGACAGACAGGCAAGCAAATTTAACTCAGAACCATGGTAGCCAACATTTCTTCCAGCCCTAAAGAATCACTTTGATACTTTGAAACAGAATTGAAGACTTGACCAATGGGTATCAACCAATTGGGGGGGTTCGCACTAATGATTTCTGTGTGTGTGCTTGTGTGTGTGTGTTTGTTTGTATGTGCTTGTGTACAGTCCAGTTACTAATGCTGACTAGAAAAAGTATGACTAGTTTTCCAACCATTTATTTTTTACTACCAACCAAGAACATACAGTCAGATGATCTGAATTTCATAAAACTGTACCGTGTTCTCCCCTGATGCTGAAGCCAACCCTCACTTACTCACTCAGTTTTCGCTCTTCATTCTAACGCCAAGCCAGTCTCCCTCTCAGTTTCTCCCTCTCCCTCTTTTCATTCTGTTTCTCCCCATTCCACCCAACGCCCCTCCCTACTCATAGCTTTCTCTCCCTCATCACTGGCGAGAGAGAAAGCATAACTCATCCCTCCAGAGTACTATCTACACGCAGAGAACAAACAGACACACACACACACAGAGAGAACAAACAGTGCTCAGTAAGACAGGCCCACCAGGGGAAGCAAACCCACTCACCTCTGCAGAACTGAGAGGATTAGCACTCTCTGTTGCTGTGCACTGCAGCACTGAAGCCTGGAACTGAAGCCCCTCTCGTGACCACTGCACTGCACTGCACTGAACTGAAGCCTGGAACTGGAGCCCCTCTCGTGACCACTGCACTGCAGCACTGAAGCCTGGAACTGAAGCCCCTCTCGTGACCACTGCACTGCACTGCACTGCAGCACTGAAGCCTGGAACTGAAGCCCCTCTCGTGACCACTGCACTGCAGCACTGAAGCCTGGAACTGAAGCCCCTCTCGTGACCACTGCACTGCAGCACTGAAGCCTGGAACTGAAGCCCCTCTCGTGACCACTCCACTGCACTGCACTGCACTGCACTGAAGCCTGGAACTGAAGCCCCTCTCGTGACCACTGCACTGCAGCACTGAAGCCTGGAACTGGAGCCCCTCTCGTGACCACTCCACTGCACTGCACTGCACTGCACTGAAGCCTGGAACTGAAGCCCCTCTCGTGACCACTGCACTGCAGCACTGAAGCCTGGAACTGAAGCCCCTCTCGTGACCACTGCACTGCCTGATCTGGGATCAGGCCTGTTTATCTGATCATGAGGTTCCACGGGTGCTGGGTGTTAAAAGTTAAATCCTTAAAATGGATTTTGCACTATTAGTATAGGTATCAAACACACAAAATGACAAAATAAGATGTGTGTTTTGCAATACAAATACACCCTCCACCATAATGTTCTGATGACAAATTATGCTATTGAGAGCTTATGGAGTCTGATGGACTATATGTACAAAAATACTACAGTCTAAAGTCTGATGAACCCAGTGAATGTGATCGATCAACCAACCAACCAGGGTGGCGGATGAACAAAGGGTGCTTTTTACAAACATACAGTTGCAATCGTAAATATTCAACCCCCTCACCTCAAAAGACATTATAGTGATGTGTCAAGGATAATACAAATATATGACAAAAAGGCAAAAAATATTTATCTGTTACACACAAATACATCATACATTTTCTTTGTTGATTTTATGTTTCACTCAACTGATAAGGAAGTTATCCAAAGCAAAATCTAGCTCTTTGAAAAAAACTTTCATTGGTAAATCATTACAATCTTTTTGGGGGTTGAATATTTCCGATTGCAACTGTAATTGACGCAATTGAATTGTTCAGTGAAAAAGTCAACTCAGTCCTCAGGAGCCTACTTAAGAAGTGTTGCTACTTACTAGCGGTCAGGTAAAAAGTTAGTTGCATCTCCTCCTGCATCTCGAACCGAATCAGAGTAAGGTTCGGGCCATTGAACGCCAATTTGATTGGACGCAAAATTCAAAAGCTGGAGAGTGCTTCCTTCTCAGTCAATTGTTCATTTACAAAGTTGAGTAACCTAATCTGTTTTAACAACCGTGTGGCTTTACATCGCGGATGTAAAAACAGCAGCTGATGTCAGTAGGCCTAGGCTAGGAGACAACTGAGTTCATGAACAAAAAGCTAAAAGGGGATTTCTCAATGAGAAGTGAAGAAGAGCCAACAGTGAGGAATTACGTGATTAGCCTACTTTCATCAAAAACTACCGTCAGTCAGTCAGTCAGTCAGTCAGTCAGTGTTTTGCTCCCACTGTCGGTAACACGCTTCGGCCAGGAGCAAGACAAACAGCTTTATGGTGGGCACCAAAAAATTTGACACCATCAAGGACCACAAAGTCTCCAAGTGCCACAAGGAGGTGATCTGCATCATACAATTCAGTTTCTGATGAGGGATTCTAAGGCGAGGGAGGGACAGAGAGGTGTGCGTGTGATTGTTCAAGTTTGATGTTAAAAGACTGTTCAATGTTCTGTTTCTGTGCATTTGAAGTGTATGTGTGTGTGGTGTGAGGGAGAGAACATTTTAAAATGGATAACAATAAGTGAATAAATATTAAATCAATACTTTTTATGGGAAAATGTCTATTCGGGTTTTTTTTTTGCTTTAAAAAAAACAAAAAGTTAGTTACACACAAAATCAATTTAATGATTTTAGAAAAAACATAAAAAAAATTCCATTCCTGCTGCACAGCCACGGAAAGAATAAATACTTTGATGATACCAAAAAAAAACAAAGCCAATGAATCTCCAATGATCCTCAACCATAACTATTTTAATACACTGAAAACAACGGAAGGACTTCAACAGAACCAACAAACCCAATCAATATTCAAGGCCATATTACGGAGGCTTTCAAAATGCTAAACCATGAGTAACTTGACTAAGCTTTTGTGTATGTGTGTGCACTTTTTAAATCTCCCACCTGAGGAGATTTGGAGTGGATTTCTGCAGTGGTAGAGGACAGAGGAGTGAGTGTGCATACAACTCAGTGAGGAATGACTGAATCTCCTACTATAATGGCATTTCAGAACATAGGGAGTTCAGCCAAGCCCCCCCACTACGATCCTGGCTAGAAAATCTGCACCGTCCTCCCACCTACCAGCTCTGAGCCATGAGATTCAATAGTCACACTCTTTCTGTCTCCCATATTCAATGGGACAACAATGGCCTCAGTGTGTTGTATCTTACACTGTACTTAAGCCGCATCCAACTGCTTAGAATAACAAGAGAGCCCCAAAATTCCAATGTGAAACTCGGAAGAATATATGCAATTCAATATGGACCCAAGGCAGTATTTCCATCATAGATGTACTGCTTCATTGGAAACACACAGCTGCCAATTTTCCATAGTATGCATGCATCTGCCTGCCTGTCTGCTTTGATTAATGTGGAGAGACGGAGCTCATCAGGTTTTGCATAATGAGGTGCTGATAATGACTGCATTTGCCGCACCTTGCCTCTCAGGACTGAAGACATTACTCCCCATGTGTGAACCTTTAATTACCCCTGTGTCTGTCCACCTTGCCTCTCAGGACTGGAGACATTACTCCCCATGTGTGAACCTTTAATTACCCCTGTGTCTGTCCACTGGCTTGGGCTCTCATTAGACCATCACCTCAGATACCCACACTGCTGGGGGTTGGGTGTGCCTGATTGACTCTGTGTCCCAGCCCATCACTGCAGATACCCACACTGCTGGGGGTTGGGTGTGCCTGATTGACTCTGTGTCCCAGCCCATCACTGCAGATACCCACACTGCTGGGGGTTGGGTGTGCCTGATTGACTCTGTGTCCCAGCCCATCACTGCAGATACCCACACTGCTGGGGGTTGGGTGTGCTTGATTGACTCTGTGTCCCAGCCCATCACTGCAGATACCCCCACTGCTGGAGGTTGGGTGTGCTTGATTGACTCTGTGTCCCAGCCAATCACAATGCAGAGCAGCTAGCCATGAGCTTGTCTCATGATACCCCATGTATTGGGCTCTTGAGACCCAACAAGCAAGTCTGTAGTGTGAGACCCACTTTACATAAATTGAGTAATCCAAATACATAAATCAAACAAAGAATGACAAACTGCCTTCACTGACAAACATGAAGTTAAATGACTCACCATTAAAAACACCTTTTTAAAAACAAAAACACAGAACATCTCAGACACCGCATGAGAGGAGAATACAAAAAGATTCCCATCTCCCATTCAAGGGTTCCCATCTCTATGTTCTTTCTTTTCTGGTGGAAGATGAATGATTTCGCCTAAATTATAGAGCAAGTTTAAGGGTTTCATAAAGCTACTCAGAATGGTGTATACCTATCATTTTGCTGATGGGGACAGATATGTAATACTTTGCCTATAAGGTTCTGATCAGTTTTGCCCATTTCATAGAGATGTGTATCGGACACAGCCCCTCCAAAAGCATATGTTTTTTTTCCCCCGCATTTTTAAACATCCACTGCTCAAAAAGTATTAATCATATCCAACTAATTTTTGTCTTCCTGCTGCAAAACAAACGTTTGTGGGTATCTGTGCCGTTTCAAGGCCAGGTGATTTAATCTGGCAGAAACTGGCCTGTAAAAATGGCTCCAGAATGAAGATCACATGTGGAACACATGGTTAAAAATGATTCACATAAATTCCCATAAAGAACACAATCTGATGTATAAATAATGCAGAAATTGAAAAAAGGGTCTTTAACTTTATTTATTAATTATTGAATTAATAATTCCCCCAGGGCTCTAATATTTGGCATTTCTCCATCATATGTATTCATCTTCCAGCAGAAACATTTGAGGCACTGGCATGATTGCTTGTACTTTGGGACCGGTTAGATATTTGCTTCTAACGTCTCTCTCTACACCAAGTCTGCTCTGCAAGAAGTCACTCAGAGGTAACTGCGTTATTGAATAACCAAATAGTCTGCCTAATGATGACCTTGTGCAGTAGCGTTACAACCCCCAGGGCCAGCACCAAGGCAAAGAGGTAATATTATAAACCAATCATACAAGAGGATAGGTGACTAGAAAACCCACTCTCTTTCACATCTTGTCCTTCTACCAACAGCCATTTGACCCCTGGTGGTCAGGCCATCCTAGAACATCCAAATCTAAAAACAAATTGGGTAAGTACGTAAATATATATATATATATTTTTATTCCCAAAAGTATAATTTGACAATAAGACAATTCTATGAAAGTGGCATGGCTTTAAATAGATATATTTTCTAAAAGACAAGGGAATCTAGACTAGGGAAGTATCTTTGCTACTTTATGGCACGGGGAAAAAAATGGAGGACAATTATAGCCTATCAATTACATGTCACTGTGTTTATAACTTTTCCAATAAACACAGTTAGACAAAAAAGACTTACTGTAGGAACAAACATTTTGACATTATGAATACAAACTGTCACAACTGAAAGACAGATCTTAGAGCTTCATGAACTTTGCAAGACCCCTCTAACACTGAAAACAATAATAGATTAGTGTTGCCCTTCTACTCAGCTGCTGATTTAAAGGCGAGGGGATCTGTGATCTGCTGTGCAGGGGTTGGTCTGGAAGAGTGTACATTATGGCTTACACCTTCATAAAACAAGCATGCTCCTAACACACATTGTGAGATAACTCCATGTGGCTAGCGAGTTTCTGTCATATCAACAATGAGAGGTATGTAATATTAGCTCGGGTCCGCAGTTAATAGATAAACAGAGTTGACAGTTGAATTTTGTCATGATGTTGCCAACGCTCGGTTAAACGGATGCATGGAAGACTTACTTCATCCATGAAAATACCAGCACCACTGTTGATTCATTAAAGCCAATATTTCAGCTGACATTTTACATGTGTTCATACAGTGACAGGAACCTCAATATGTTAACTCCGTCAGTTATAATTCCTTTTTGCTGTATTTACCACAAAACCTCTGGTAAAACAAAACACTCTTGCACTTGTTGTCCACTCACGTCACATTTAATCAATAAGCAACTTACAAATAGTTTACTCAGTTGCAACACAGTTATAGTCTGCAAGTTAGCAGATCAGACAACATTAGGTTAGGTCCAGATTGACTGAGTCGGTCAGGTTACGGCAAATCGTCCACATTTTAAGGAGGGCCTTAACATCTGCAGAGGAGAGCATCAGAATGTCATAACCTACTTACACCATTATCTAACTAAAGCCTCTTTGGACAGCATGTCAGATCGGTGTGGTCAAACCCATGGGGGAAAAATGATGAAATGTCCAGAAATGGAAAAAAAAAAAAAAAAAAAAAACACACAACATGAAAATATGTAAAGCTGATTACATGATGAGGGATTCTTACACAACTGGTTTTCAGCATAGACAGCCATCTGTCATCTGTGAATGACTGGCTCGTTTTCTGCATTGTTTGTGGAGCAAACAGGACTTCCTGATATCACGTTTCTATAAAAAAAATATTCTTCATTGATTATGTAGGCCAATGCATGGTACCCCAAACAATTATCAGTAAGAATCACCATTTTTCACACAAAGAACCAGTTGCTGGCAGAAGGGCTTTCCTCAACGCATGGAATCAAGGAAAGTCTTAACCTTTTGGACTCAAACCTTTTAACTACTGTGCATACTTAGGTGGGGCTTGTTGTGGTCATTGTTGCATATTAATTAAATGCAAGTAGAATAGAAGCATCAACTCTCTATGTTTTCAACATAGTCAAGCTGTGTAGCCAGCAAGTAAAACAAAACTGTAAATGTACTGCAATGGAAAGAAAATGGTGAATTAACCATCAAGGACCTTGCAGGTTTAGTTTCACTGCATCAACTCTGTGTGAACTTTCCCAACATTATTCAGACAGAGTTCCAGAAACAACTGTAACTGCATCACATTCAATTTTCCTGTTTCCTGCAGCACAGTCCGAAAGCAAAAGAGAGGGAGAAAAGATAAGAGACACCGAGAAAAAGAGCAGAGGGGGTGCACGAGGGATCTAGTTTAAAAAAGGTGCTAGCAGTTTTGAAGCAGTGATCCCTCTTTGTGTTGGCTGCCCATGGTTCACTGCGCTGGCAGAAGGCTAAGAAAGATGTATGACTACCCATCTTTTTTACAGTATATCATTCGAGCACCATGTTGTAGTGTTAAATGAGCTCTGTGTGCATTCACATCTTTTTTCAGTCCCACATAAATAAGACTTCATGACCAGGAAACTCAACCTGATCCAAACCAAACATTGTTAACAACCACAGCCCGGAGTACTGGGCACAGAGACAACAAGCAAACTAATGTCTTCATTAAACAGTAAAATAGGCACAGATTACCAGGAGTGCTGAACCTGCCATACAAAATCCAGGGCCAGGCTGAGGTAATCTGTTGTTGTTTTTAGTTTTTTTTTGCCTGAGGGAGGAACACATCAGACTATTGTTCCAGGGCCTTTATGGGACCACAGACTGAAGACCTTGGGATCGTCATGTTCTGTATGACATCATCCGCTGGAACAACTGAGGGTGAAACAGTCACAATAACCACAGAGGGAGTATGAAGTTTGCCCTGCATGTCCCCTCAGGTAAATTAAATGACTGATGAAAATCCTTCAGGGCTTTCAAAATCACTAAATGTTTCCAGAACATTAATCTGCTGGAAGAAGGTAGGTATATTTCTTTCTCCACTGGAAGTTTCTTCAATGTAGTGTTTCAATTAGAATATTCAAGAAACTGTTACATTTCCTTTCAGCATTTTCATGCCATAGACTACTGAATGTGATTCACTAGCTAACTGGCCTACACATTAGGGTCCTCTAGGTGAGAATATTATTAAAATACATAAAAATAGGCCTACATAAATCCTGTGTGCATATTAACTTTGTATACATGCCACATTGCATGAAAGAGAAAACACCTCACTAGATCTATGCTAATTGAGCTTGGTGAGGACAAAGAACAGAGCCCAGAACATATTACTAAACTCCTGTCGAGGAAATTACCTCTGGAACAGCCTTATGCAAATCAATGACAATGATTTCCATGCCCCACGCAGCTGTATTTGTGATCTATGCTGTTTACAATACAAACACCTGCCTTCTGAACAATGCAACGAACAAAGTAAGAATCGTAGCCCAACAATGTGAATTGCAAATGACACCTTGTCGCCTTTGAGTGCGACTACCGTTGCTATCTATAAACACTGACGTGCAAAGGTTCGTTTGAAATGAATGAGTCTCTTTAATTATCTTTAATGTCTACTACCTAACACTGTGCAGCTTCTATCTTCCTATTGAGATTACGGACTACTACACGGGTGTCAGAGAAAGACAAGTCGAAGGTCAGTGTATATTGAGCAACTGAGGCCTGTGCCATACCGCTTACCTCACCTGTGCGTGGCGGCTTTTCATTTCGGCACCCACAGGTTAAGTTAGAGCAGCCTGTGTGAGACGCGCGTCTGAGGCGCGGCTCGTCAGCTACCATTTCGGCGTGGAGACTTATTTTTCACCCGTGAGGTGCGCGTTTCTCAGCCAAATTAGACAGCAAAAAAGACAAAAATAAACAAGCTAGCAGTAGTAGCACCTCAACGATGTGGCCATACACTTGCGTGCGAACCTCAGCAGCTCGGCAAGGTTGCAGTCACGCACAGGTAAGGTAACGTTAAGCGATGTGGCCCAGGCGTGATGCAAAAACAGAAGACAAGTTCACTTACCGCGTCTTTCTCCTCAGGCCCACTTTCCGGTGGATCCGAACTGCTCAACTTTCTCTTCTCGGTCCTCTTCATGGTGTAGGTAGTACCTGGATTCAATCAAGAGCTAGTAGACGGAGTCATTCATTGAAACTTGTGCGATTCCCCGCTTGTGGGTTTAGCAGGTTAGCCTTTTATCTGTCCAACACATTGGTCAACGTTGTGGTTTGCAGAAATTCATTACGTTTCTGGAACACTCCATCAAGATAAGGTAGTGGTATTTTCTCACAAAATAAAAGCCCACACAACAAAGTGTTTCTGCGTTGATTTTTGTCGCGAACAGTGAGAGCAAGCTAACTAACTAGCAACTTCAGTCGCACTGGCTTGTTGGTTACGTTTGAAACTACATGATGAGGCTTGTCATTCGGTGGAGTCTTGATGCTAAGTTCATGTTGGCTAGCACTTCGCGCGAGAGGCTAGCTATCAGTGCCCAGACTGAAAAGTTAGTATCAACGTATGCAAAGGCATACAAATAATCAAAAACTGTGGACTTTCAATGAAAACAAAGATGTTCGACACCGACTTCACGTACTAAGTGACGTCATCACCGTAATGTTCCGTTTAAAACAGCTAAGTTAATTTCAGTGACCATCAAAGCTTTCAAGAAATGAAACAATTGCGAATAGTTGCTGAGCCAGTTTACACCACGAATCCGACCTACCGGGTCCCCGTCGAGTAAAATTTCGTTAGCTTAGCTAACGTTAGCTGTGACAATTTAAACAGAACTAGTATCACTGTTCTGTCCTATCACCACAGTTGTCTCCTCCAACGCCGGAGCTAGCTTCCTTGAGCTAAAATATAATGTCATTGAATATCCCATGAAAAACGTTTCTTGGCAACACAACAAATGTAGATTCTTCTTCGGTTCCCGCGGCGATATGCTTATGTTTCAGCGAAGTATGTCAATTACACCATGTATCCCCTGCACGTTTAGCTCGCGTTCCGCTGGAGACACGTACTGACAAGTATCGCATGTCCAGTCTGTCAGGTAGGTGTAAAATGTGCGACACAACCGCTTCTTGTCTGCATTGGACTGGTAACGTGTGATGCTATTGAAGAATGGGTTCATCCGGTTAGCGAGATACCTTCTCCTCCAGTACCCCCACAGGCGGTGATATATTGCTGCAGATGCAATACCCCGGCAACCAGTGTGAAGATCTCCACATGACTTGCTTCCTGAATCTTGTCTCAAGCGTAATGTCAGTGGATGTTTACTTGATAACTGATCGAAGGTCAGAGTGACTAATACGTTGACCAAATGCTATAACGTAAAGGGAGTTTAGGCTGATTTCACATCAGTTTAAAAATCAGCAAGGAAAAATGCAGACGAAAAAAAAGTGAGGCTGTTTGCTGCTTAGCCGGTTAGTTATTTTGCAGTTTGCTGCCATCTTCTGTCTGCTGACAGTTGTTACCCTTCTCAATGGATTTTAAAATGACTGCATCGATATGTTACGATCCAGATTGAATTTCTGTTATTTACATGTTGGTTAATGCACTTAAACCTGCACGTGTTTCGATACACGGGAAATGTAATTCATTTTGGCCTATAAGTGGGGCAGTTAAACTCGTGCATTTTATGATAAAAGCATCACCTATGGTAAAACATTAACAAGTTAATTTAACATTCACTTTTACCTTTATTTATATACATTTTATCTATTCAGTGTCTCCATTGACTCATTAGACCCATTGCATCAGACATAATTAAATGAAATAAATGATGCAATTTATCATCAATGTAAATAAAAACTCTACTTTGTCGTTAGTTAGTTGTACTACTTTCTTTGTGAATTATACAAATAAATCGTTTCATTGAATATTCTGTCATTTTCATATTAGACCTGCTGTGAACAATACTGCAAGGTGTTGCACACATGTGCATTTCAGGCTTGTGTGTTTTGTAAATGTGTATTTGCATTTTTAACATTTCCTGGCCCTGTTAGTATCCAATTGCATAGCAATAGCAACCTGAAACAGAGAATTAAGATACATAAAATGCACAGGAATATTTCATTGTTACCCTCAGATAACAGAAAGAATAGATTCTAGAAAGAGTTGTCATTCAATAACAAAAGAATATGGAGAGTTAATTTGGACCATTGTCCATTATTTGAAGTATTTCTTGTAAAAAAACTGTGACTAACCTTTAGGATCAAAGCCACATTGTATATGGATTTTAATTTCTCTCTTGACATTTGAAAAACCTAATGACAATACAAAATGGCGTCTGACAATGGGACCTCAAATCTGCTGTCATATCAGACAATGGTTACACCTATCATTTCAGTTTGATCTGATCTCACCTGGATGCAACAACTGTCAGCTCTGTACAGTATGAGGCCACATCACAATCTTGTCCGTATGAGGCCCTTTTCAACAACATGAGCTCGTGGGCCAACTGGGGCTTCCCACTCCCACAGGCTTGGTCCACCTTGAAAATGAAGCACCACTCTGATGCAGGTACTTCTCCATGGTTCTGGAACTGCTGGGTGGGTCTTGCACGCTGATCGACTTTTATTGATTAAATGTGAGGTGAGCGGAAGACAATACACACCATTTTTTTAAACCACAGACAAACAGTCTGAAAATGAATGAATGTGAAGTTGTCAGATCTCAGTTGGCCTCAATCTGGATGTTGCATACATCACTAATCTTAGGTTTCCTGCATTAGATCATCATGCTTTCTTTCAGCCTCAAAATCTTTAGCCTTTCTTTTTGCATGAAAAAATATTACTTTGGCTTTAGACACGTTTTTACTTTGGCCTTAAGGCTGATTTATGGTCGTCCGTTTTCGGAGACACGGAGAGCCCTCTCCGACGTTGCAAGCCCTCTCCGACGTTGCAAACCCTCTCCGAGCACCTCTCTGTGGCCTGACGTGCACCTCCCTAATTTTGTAACTATCCGACTCCGTCAATCTGTCAAAACATCGCTGTTTACCTTGTGGGTAGTAGTATGCCAACATTAGATAGCTGGCTCAGACACCTCGCAAATCCCCTCAGACGTATTTTTCAGTTACAATAACAGGGTTAGGTACAAATACGACCATCTACAGAGTTTGGTCCACCGCAAAAGACAATTTTGTCCTACACTGCCTAACATCTTGTATTTTACACTTTAGAGTGGAGACTCCGTTTAGAAAAGAAGGGAGAATGTCGTTCAAAGTATCATTGATCATCTCGACCTTGAAGCTTGTACTTTCTTGAAGGAATTTCAGGTTAGTAAAACATAGATTCATTAAAAATAGGACACATAGCCTAGTGCCATTAAGGATAGTGATCATTCAAAATTAAGAAAGATGATGGTTGTCCCTAATAACAAAAATAATCATGATTTTAGTTTTTGGCTTTGTATACAATATTTGACACATAAACAAGGATTGATAAAGGCAGTTTACTGCCTAATGGCGAGGCAAACAAAATGCAGGTCCAATACACTTCTTCTTCACTTCTACAAAATGGGCATATTTTGGTATCTGACAAGAAACTCTCATTTTGAAACCTTTCACATCAGTCTTAGATGTTGGTTGTCGAAGTGCATTAAATGGTGTCACAGTGTATCACCAATAGTTATTAATTAATTGTTAAAGCCCAAAGCAAAAAAAAACCCACCCATTTACTTTATAGATACACTGAATTTGTATCCGAGTTCTCAGACTTCCCACCCACCTCGGATAAAATCCTCTTTCTTTCTGACCATCCTCAGTTTGTTCATGTCCATAATAAGCCATCCAATCTCACCTGAGGGAGTTATGGTGTTCCCCTTGTGCTTGGACCCTTGCTCTTCTCCTTATACATGCTGCCCTTAGGTGCTGTTGTAAGGAGGCATAGCATTAACTTCCATTGCTATGCTGATGACGCCCAACTTTACATATTCATGAAACCTGATGAAATTGTACAGCTACCCAAGATAGAAGCTTGCCTGCAAGATGGAAAAGCAGGGATGATTAACAACTTCCCACTCCTTAACTCAGAGGTTATGCTTGTAGGCCCTAAACAATTGAGAATGACATCCTCTCTGCGCTGCCTCCCTGTCAAAAGTAGAATTGATTTCAAAGTACTCCAACTAACATAGCCCTAAGCGGCTTAGCGCCGAATTACCTCAAGGAATTAGTTGTCCCCTATTGCCCACCAAGACCACTTCATTCCCAGAGTGCAGGTCTCCTTATAATTCCAAGAATGTCAAAAAGCACAATAGGAGGCAGAGCCTTCTGCTATCGAGCCCCCTTGTTTGGGGTAATCTCCCTGCTTCCATACAAAATACAGACACCCTTTCCATATTCAAATCGAGACTAAAGGCATTCCTCTTTGGTGCATCCCATAGTCATGAATATTGCATCAAAAACCCGTCACCTGTCGCAACATTCTTCATTTCTTCTTGTTAGCCATGTTGTTATGTTTAGCAGGAGTGGGCTACAGACAGCACAGGCTGTACTTTGAAGGAGGGCCTTTATGGTATAGCATGTGGCACGTGTTGCAGCTGTCACCAGCCAGATGTGCACTGCTATTGTATCCTGCCACTCTTACTATGCTTGTATAACTGAAAATCCTCATGCACCAAGCCAGCCAACATAACTAAACATAACTCATCACAACTCAACATATATAAAATTCCCAATGTCAATACAACTGGGCTTCAGACAGCACATGCTGTACTCTGAAGGAGGGCCTTTACAGGGTATCCCGGTTATAGCAGGAGAAGTGTGGCAGCTGTCACCAGCTGTGCACTGTTGTGTATCCTGCCATCCCTGCTATCCTACCTAACATTCACATGCACCATGTCAGCCAACCATAACTAAAATCTCATCAACACTTTGTCCTTGCCCCTGTCGTCACTGTGCTTGCTGTAAGGGGGTTCAGGCCCTGGGCTTTGTAAAGCGCCTTGAGACAATACTGTATATTTGTTTTGGCACTATATTAAAAAAAATACTTAAACAATGTAATTGACAGCAGATTAACATTTACAATACCCAACATAAAGGATTATGATGTACAATTGGCTGTTTTGCGCTTGGTTGGAATGACTTAGTGCTTAATGATAAAGTAAGATTTTGGGGGGTTGCTTTTACAATGTGTAAAATAGAATAGAATGACTTTATTGTCACTGTACAGTCAAATTAAATTTCTTGGCAGCCCTGAGACACAGATATTAAAGACATGCACATATTAAAAGAAAAGTGACTGAAAGTGAAGAAGTGTATAAATAGAAAAAAAATGATATATATTCTAAAAATGAAGTGGCAGTAGTGTACTGTATTGGTAGTTGTCAATGCACATGGAAATTAAAATAGAAATATTGCACTTGCAACTGTGAACAGGTATTAATGGAGAACACAAAGTTAAGGTTAGTTCAGTGATGGCTCTGGGGGGGAAATAAATGTCAGTCTTGAGGTGAGGGTCTTAACCACCTAGAAGCATCTCTCTACTACCTGGTGGGCACAGGCCTTTAACACCCTCTCATCAGGTATCCCATCTGGTCCTTCTGCCTTCTGTGCACTCACTGAGCCAAGCAATTTCCTCACATCCACATGTGTACAGAGTGCTGCAGCTACTGATGTGGAGTTGGCTAGGCAGTTGATGACCATTTTTACATGTCCAAAAGCAGGGCACACCAATACACGAACGGCCAGATGATGGGTTTGAGATTAAGGGCATCACTGTCCTCTGCAATCTTAGGAATCTTAGCATCTCATTGGAGGTGAGAACTCTGGAAAGAGGTGGATCCTGGAAAACTTTCAAACAGGGTCACGAGACTTCAAAATACCCTGCTTACTGAGATACAGCGGACATAAATATGTTCATCTTTCCTTTCAGATAACTCATTAGGTCTGAAGTTAAGCTTGGTATTGTGGCTAATGAAGGTTTCATTCATGCAAATGTTTATTGTGCAGACAGCATTGAATGGCCTTTAATGGATGTTAGTATGTAAAGTGTCAACTGGACACATCTTAATATCTATGTAGCATAGTCTAGAGGTAGGCAGTACAATTTCCCACATGATTTTATATGTTTTATATGTTCAAATTGATAATTTATCATTTCCTCATTGGACGACTGGATAATTCCATACATCTAAATATTTAAGTAAAATGCTCATTTACTAAAGGGTTCCTTTAGTATGCACATCGATGAATTTGTATTTTTACAATAATGACAAGTAGATATCAAATAACATATTTAGCATGATTGAATAGTATATGCTGTAGAGTTTCAACACTTGTTGAGTTCAATTCAAGAAGCACTAGTGTATATCACGTGTCTAGAAATGACTCCAACAACTACAAACATAATTCATATATGTTAGGAATGCCAAGGAGGCCATACAGAAATAGTCATTATTTCAAGCCACCATCTTCTAGACAAGACTATCAACACAATGATTGAGACATTCTCAATATTATATCAATACTGAAGCTGTGGGAAACATTCCCTGTAGCATTCTCTAGCAAAATCTTGTCTACATTCAAAGACTGACATTCATTGCTACATGCATCATACGTCCCATTGGCCTTGCACTGGTTTATTATTAGGTGTTAAGACACATAATGAAATACTGGTTCAAGAACTGTTCTAGCAAACCACTTTATGATACAATGTATTATAATGTCTTTATTCCATTTTCAATTAAAAAAAATCCAAGAACTGTACATTACTTCTCCGTAAGAAACTTCTTTTCAGGGTACACTTCTTTGATTACTATTGTTGACATCAGAGAAAAGAAGGCGACAAATGTGAGCAGGGCCCTGAGAGATTTAAACCAGCTAGGGTAAGTAGGAAGAAGAACGAGATCATAGTGCAGAGAGATTCCTAGCCCAATTATCACCATCATAGCCGACTGTGTAAAATAATCTTTGCTGAAGAGCAAAGCTACCCATGCTATCAAAGAGGGAACAACGCTGTTTGCCAGGTTCAGCCAATCAGGCTTGGCTGGACTACCCTCGGGAATGGCAAAACCCCAACGCACACCACCCAAGAAGGACACAATAGAGGCTCCATATGCAACTTGCGCAAATGCTATCTCAGGCATGTAGAGCTCTGTAACACCCATGGCAAGGGGTGCAGCCACAAATGGTATGAGACCGGCCAGTCCGAGATACAAGGCAGGGGTGGGTGCCTTTTTTAATTTCTTCATATCATATCGCAGCAGATCCAGTTCCCGAGGAGGACGCTCTTCAGGTTGCTTTCTGTTCCAAGCTGAGCTGTGAAATAACTGAGCCCTAAGGAGAGCCCTGGAGGTCGATCCGAGAGGCTCAGCAGGTCCTCTGCATACTGACCCACTACCCTGAACCTTTCCTCTGATACATGGTGGTCTGTCTGGGCATAATGACAGTCTGGACACCAGCTGAAAAGGCTGAAAATAAAATGCATGTATTTGTTAAATTTTATTGCAATAGTGACGACTTGATGTATACATTATACAAGAGATTCTAGAATGGACACGGCTCATCTACGTACATAATATAACGTTACATGTAAAGAACAAACATAATGCAGAGTTCAAGAGTGAAGTAAGATAACTCATAGCTTAATACCTTGTTGTTGCCAGACAAAAGGTATCTTCTCAGCACACAAGACAACATATTTCCCTAGAGTCAAACATAACAAAAGTCGTAAAATTAGGCTGAATAGTACCTAGCCAGCATGCAAAACATGTCAACGGCTTGGACATACAGCATTACTTGGTACCAGTTGTTTTGCAAGTCTTCGAGCTAGCTAGATCTCAATGGCACAGGTTGCAATGGCAGTCACGGCGCCTAAATGTATTGAGTTTGATACATTGGGTCAACGTCAATCAGAGGAAACACATAACACATTTCACTTACTTAGCCACAATTATCTCATGAAGTACTCATCGTTAAAATAACACAATATGTAGGTAGCTAGCAGGTAAGCTCTCGAACGGAAAAAGGTCACCAGTACAGCCAAACCGTGTACAGTCATTTTCTTCCGACGAGAAGAGATTTCTATGAGCAAAGCGGTTCCCATGATAAATGAAGGGATTCGTTCCTAGTTTAAAACTGTAGCAAATTATATTAAATGAATTCGTCGAAATAACAATAGCGTAGCCTAATATGCAAAGATTGATTGATTCACCTCTGTCATTAACCCCCGTGAAAGAAGAAACAACCCATCACCACTGGATATGGATGTAAATTGTAAATAAATAAAACGTACCCATAACTTAGAACTGTATATACATAGTAAATGAGCACTGATGACTTTGAGTAGGCCTATAGTAGGCTACTGGGCCAGGATTGTATTCAGTTTAATATGATTACATTTTATTTATATGGTGCCATTGAAATTACACTGAAATTGAAATGTTTGTTTGTTCCCCTGTAAAATGTTAATCTTTCTTTTTCTAGGTTTTCTGCTACCGGGTTACAAGGGCTACACGGGTTCTTTACTTATTTAGGCCAAAATATCTGGACGTCAGTAAGTTAGTAGCCAAAAGATGTGCCAAATCAAAAAAAAGCCCTCAGCAAGTAGAACCAGGTGAAATGTGAGTTAATTTGTGTTTAACTCATTATTAGTTCTGACTTATGAACATAAACTAATTTGTACGGGGCATGATGTGGAGGGATATTACTCTTTGGGTAGGGTGACCAGACGTTTCCGATGACAGTCCCCGTTTTTCGTTTACAAAGATAAAAACATTACACTGTTTTGGAGGTGTTTACGTGTCTGAACTGAAAATGTCCTCGGGTTTTGTCACAGAAATCTGGTCACATTTTCTTTGGGGCTCCTGATGGATATCTTTTCGAAACTCTAGTACACTGAGGAGGACATCTTATGGCTTTAATATAGTTAATTAACAAGAGATTTTTTGTCACGTCTGCGCTGAACTCCGCTCCGGCCACGCCCCCCTGTTCAACTTTGGATTCGCACACCTCCACTACAGCCTGTCACATTCACTCTACCAGCTGCACTTCAGTCATCTTCCGCATTCAAATCAATGGAACCTTTTGCAACATTCTGATATCAAGTGGCGGCCGCATGAAATCACTTCCTGGAACCCAGATCACGAGAGGGGGAGGACAGAGAATTTGCTAACAATACCAAATCCTCCTTTACGAAAACCAGAGGAAGCCACTGTCTCTTTTACGTCTATGGGAATATCTCAAGATTTCATCAAATGTGATCACCCCTTGTCCACCTGTGGTTAAGTACATACAATTCAGACACTTTCTCTCCAAACTCATTCGACCTATTGAGGCCAATTTTGACATTTTTGGTAATGTAATTGTAATTCAGGTGTGCACCTAGCTTTCTGTGGTCTGGTGACCACATGGCACCTGTTCCAAAGCCTCCAGTCCATAAAACCGGAAACATGAGGGAGGCGCAGGTCTGCCGATGCCTGTCTACCCCTGAGGTAGGAGCTGAAGAGTTTTCACCCTCACCCAATCGGTACCCACAAAGGCACAGAGGTCAGCCCCCCTGTGCTGAACATCCTGGGCACTTAGTAGAGACTGTAGGTTTGAGGACATTACTTCTATTCCCATCTGTGCTACAAAGCCCAGTGGTGTCTCAGAGACGTATGGTCTAGTTCCTGTAAATGGAACTCAATGACAATGTCAGGAGAGTTTTTTTTTTTTTTTTTTTTTTAAAGGAGGAGAATATGGCATTCAGGGTATTTATGTGGATTTGCCACTCACTGGTAGCTATGTTAATTCACATTTTTTTTATTTCAGTAAAAGGCACAAGAGCAACTGGTATTTGGACAGTCAAAACCATGATTTGCACATGGACCTTGTTTGTATGACTCATGTACATTAATGTATTAATGTATTTGCATTTTCAAAAACACTTTCCTCATCATGGTTTTAAAATATTGCCACTTTTTCAGAGCTGTACATTTATCAATGAATCCTGACAAAAGGCATATATTTTTTGGTCTAAAAAGGATGCAAAGATTTTCACTCAGTTCCTTCTCTGAAGCCACCAGAAGTTATCATGGGAGTATATGTAGCTTATTTAAGAGAGATGACTCTTTCCTTTTTCCTGAAATGTTCCCATTATATTTACTCTTTCAGGTTTGCCCATATTGTGCTGAGATATTATTGGTGCTGTTGTCTTTGCCTTGTGGGTGTATCATTTCTGGAAATATATTTACATGTCCAGGCCATACATACATATATTTACATGTCCAGGCCCAGGGGCCAATGGTTTCATAATCCGTCCATGAGCAAATGGTCTGAGCCACAAAAGCCATTTTAATAAGGAATGATACGAGGAGAATACTGATTGTTTGCATCGTCAACCATGGTTTGTTCTCACTGTGTTTCTGAAGTGTTATGCAAAAAAACAGCAGCCAAAGACAAATGAAAAACAAAAGATTAAAATGTTACTCCGAGAAATAGGTCTATTCTGTCATAACAACCAACAATTGTGAACTGTGGTCATGAAGACATCACATTTCAGCATTGCTATGAGGGCTCATTTGCTTGACCTGAACAGATATACAAGTACTGAAGATGCTTGTCATGAAGGGGTTGAATCATTTTGAGACTGCAGTAAATTCATTAAAGTCATTAAAAGTATAATTTTGTGTTGAATTTGGATAAAACCCTTGTAATATTAGTTTAATTAAACTACTTAAACAATTATTGTGTCATTTGTTTATTGCAAACAGCTGAGAAATTGTATATTTTGCCAATAAACCTAATGTGCAATGGGGGTTGAATCATTTTGATTGCAACTGTAGATTGTTAGCGTCCGTAACACTCATGTAGTATTTATGATTGGCATTGCTGGTGGATTTCAGTTCCTGAAATATTTGCAAATACATAAGAGCATTTTATGCCATTCTGACATCCACATAACTCTTTGATTTGACTTGAGAGGATCAGACAATAACTTGTGCCCTATACCCTATTTTAGTGGTGTAGACTATTCTCAAAGTCTGTGAGGATCAAGGGAAAGTTGAGGGGGAAACAAACTGGGATATGTGACATCAGAGGTGAATTGTTTCTACAGCACTGCCACTCTTATGGATTTACCAAATACACACAAGTTAAACAGATTAATGATTTTAAATGCATTTTCAGAATGAATTAGCTTTTCCAGGATAATATCAACTATGTGTAGGAGAAATCAATTTGGTGTTTACAATGTCAGCTTACAGCATGGACTGTGGCCTATATTGTTACTTGAGTAATGAATGATGGCTCACTGGTAAGCGAGTTAAAAGATGAATCTGTATGCCTGCGTGTTGCCTCCACATCCAGCTACACTGTAGATATTAACAAGACACATCTCAAACACAAATAAAAACGCAAGCGCAATATAAATGACTCTTTGGTAATCACGTGCAGGGGGGTTAGAAATCCTTACATTTCACAGCTTATCCATAAGTGGCCAAAACAAATATTTCTATTCAAAGCACATCGTCTTCGTTCAACTGAAATTCAACAACATGAAACTAACTTGAGAACCATGATGCAGGGGAATGTTATGACGCGTCGATGGCGCTCTGCGATCGATTAGCGCGTCTGGGGAGAAGTAGACAGGAACAGGGCAGATTGACTGGAAAGTCGGAAAGAGTGCGATCTCTAAACCTAAACAAATAAAATCCTTCAAACACGACAGTTCGAAAGGTTTTACTGTAATCTGGCCACAAATGTGTTTTGTGCACGTCCACATATCGGATTATTGCTTTTTGCAAGAGGGACAACTGGTCATAGAAGGTATGTTTGCATCGAGATATTTATCCCTCTCCGCCAGGATGGCTCTGGTGCTGCTAGGGAGCCATCTTGCAACAGTTTATTTTGCTCAAGCTGGGTCTTAAGCCATCTGTCCAGCCAAGTATGCCTGTGTTTACATAGTTAGTTGTTCGATTTATGATCTTCTTCGTTTGTTTGTCCAATATGTGTGTATAAACGCTCATTAAATAGTAATTTAACAATTTAACTTAACACCACGAAAACGGGTTAGTAAACTATGGTAGCAAGCTAGCTAAATGCTAGCTATGTCTCGCGAACAGCGGCCTGCTAGTTCTCCTAGCCTACTAGGCTACGTCGTGCGGCTGGCTGGCTAACTTCAAGTTATCTGCTGCATCAGTAACCAAGCCTAGAAACACATATCGTTCAGTTGTAATTAATATATGTTGTTTTGATTGTGGTCGAGGGTGAGTGCTTTGGTACCAAGGCTATACAAGTTACGTTGCACACATTTGTTTCGACCGAGCAAGGACGTTGCTTGACAAGCCTGCTAGTTTAGATTGCTAGCAAAATATCTTGGCTGTTGGTAGGACGTCACCAGCGTAAGCTTGTTTAGAGCGGTCTTTTTCTGTGCTTCTATCAAGCTTTCATTTAAGCTTCACCTTTCCATTTATAATTGTCGCGAAGCTTCTGTCTGGTCATCTTGAATGTAATGCTTTTGTAAGCATATTGCTGTGTTAGGAGTGCCTTGTAACGAACAGAAGAGTTTAGTTTGCGTTTGGCAAGCATCTGATCGCACTAGCTAGCTACGGTTGGGTTAGCTTGATGGCTAGTGAAGTTGCTGCAAACATTGGCTAAATTAGCAAGTCAGTCGGCTAACTGTTTGATCACGGTTAGATCTAATATAATATCATTTTACACATGCACAATGATTGAAGACGTGCTCTCTTAATAAAAACATTTCAGCCGTATTAGCTCTGTAGGCAGTCGTTAAGCTAAACGTGTTAACTAGTATAGATTGTTTGTGAAGTTGTAACTGAAACTTCAATTAAACAGCACAAGTGTCGGGAGCAATTAACAACGTTGACAAGCGTTGATTTGGGTCCCGGTCAGTGGTTGAAGTGTTGTGTCCAACTCTGCGTTAAAGGCTATGGACGAATTTCCTTAAAAGTCTATTCAAAGTTGAACGTTCTGCGTAATGAGTCTCCATCCCAATTTTACCCAATATTTCATCAATTTGAAAGCAGTGCTTTGACTAACATCTATAATTAAAATGATAGTAATTGTCATTATGAGTTGAATGTTCTCAATGTCTAAGATAAACTGCAGTTTTACTTTGTAGATCAAGAAATCTGTTCACGTTTGGATACTGATTGATATATGCATAAACACATCATTTTTTTTCTTTCCTTTTTTTTCTTGCAGAGTTGATCTGCAAGACGGAGGAGCGAGTTCTTAAATGTGTGGGTCCCACCATCCCAAACAGTTTTACCAATCGGCACTGTCTACAGCAAGATATCAACTGCGTGGTGCCACTGACTGTCCAAAGCTCCAACTGCTTTTCCTTTTTCCAAAGGGGGATTAATGTGTGGCCCATCAAGTGTTTACGTGGCTAGAGCGTGTTTCAGTTGTATGGCGCTTCATTGAGTTATCTACTTGATGAAGCGTTCATTGAATTAATGAACAGGGATATCTATCATATTTGGAGAACCAAGCATAACATTGGCCTTACAGAAGAAGTTTTCATGGCAACGAACGTCATGTGTTCTTGAAGATATGTCAGAATCCTTCATGTTGCAGTACTCCCAATTATCCATTTTCTCTGTATGATAAAAATGCAAACACAATGTTAGTCAAATTATAAAAACAGCCCCTGCCTTGCTCTTGTGATGTGACACATCGGCTGCCCTGTTTTGCCCCCGCGTGACTCCCTGGCTGTTTTGATGAGGTGAACTCAGGCCTTCCACCACTCTGTAAAACAGCTCTGTGTGGTACACCCACCTCAACCCCTGGTTTTCTATGCTTGTGCATGTACGTTGATTACAATGAGCTCGTGACAAGGAGCATCCCCAAGTGTCAGAGCAGGCACATCGTGCTGCCTCCAGAACTTTAAGAAGAAGAAAAAGAAAAAGAAAAAAAAGAACAACAACAGACTCTGAGCCACTGAACTGGCGAGGTTCCTCATTTTGAGGCCATTTGAGACTGTGGAAGCCTCTATAAACTACCCCAAGACACCCAAACCTCCTGTCTCCACAGACCTGCATGCACTCTCTTTATCAGCCTTTTCTCTTGATGTAAGGCCAACCTGGAGGATCACCAAACTACCACTGCATATCATTCACTCTTCCATCGCCACCTCTCATCCCTCTCTTGCTGGTCTGACCAGGCCAAGGCCCTCGGCCCTCTACTCAGAGTACAGTGCGTAGGGTGCCGCTTACTGCTCCTGCCTCAAACATAGCCGTCTGTCATCCACCACACCACCCTGGACACTGGAATCTCCCTGAGGCCAGGGACTGCCGTTGTCCTCGGCCGCTAGGTCGCTCACCTCCAGGAGGAGCCTTGAGGAGCACACCGGCACAGCTCGCTGCAGAGACAGGGCCTGGTGCGGAGACAGAGATCTGAGGACGGCCACTGGAGTTCAGAGCCTAAGACTCTGGGGTAAGGAGCTGTTCTTCCAACACCTACAGCACAGTTTACACTTAAAATGTCTTAAAGTAGTGGTGTGGGATGCAGAGATTCCCATGATGATTCTGCACTAGATAATGACCAGCTGTCATTTGTGTTGTGATTTGACAGTTTGTTTTGGAATAGTCTGTTTTATTGTGTATCTTCGTAACCCATACTATAGTCCGTGCATCAATCTTTAGCATGTACATGGATTATTCTTTACAGAATACATGGACACCGTCAGGCACCTGTTCAAATGCAACAGAGGAAAAGCTGGTTAGCTGGTCACACCCCCAGCCCCACCCCCCACTTGTTGTGAACCTGACTCCGCCGAGATTGTGGTTTTAAGGCCATTGTGTAGATTGACAGCATGTGTAACACACACAACATTTATCCGCAGCTGAATTGTTCTACAAAATACTATCTACATTGAAAGTTTTGAACTGGCACTAAGAGCATCGCAGTGTTAAGTGTCATACTGATGTGAAGTTTTGAGCTGTGGTGGTTCTCCTAACTTGTTTGTTTGTTTGTTGTGATCAGATCCTGGCCATGAGGTTTGATGCCTCGCTCCACTGAAGGGAGACACTGGACCTAAATGGCGCAGCATGACTTTGTTCCTGCCTGGCTTAACTTCTCCACGCCTCAGCCTGCCAAGGTGAGCCTCCAGAGTCGCTCCCACACAGCGTGCGTAGGGCCTAGTATTACACCTTGGGCCTCATACAGTGATGGAGCAAACATGTTAAATGTAGGGCCAATGATTTTCCGTTTCAAAAAAATGCATTTTCCGTTTCACATTTGGAGTTCAGCGCAGACGTGACATTTTCTCAGTGGTTTTGTTCTTTACTTAATGTTTGTTCATCGTTACAATCGTTGTTGTGTTTATTTGAAAGAAATATAGCCTTGCAGCCCAAAATACAGGGGAATTTGGGCGATTTGTATGCACAAAATGATATTTCCGTTTCAAAGTTGCAATTCCGTTTCAAAGTGTTCATTCCGCGAATCCCGTCCGTTTTCCGTTATCGCGGAAAATCATTGGCCCTTTAAATGATGCATGCATTTTCAAAACTAGAATACTTCCTTTTCCTGTCAATAAATGAGAATGGTGCCAACGTTTTTTCCTCTCCAGTCAATTGCAATCAAGGTGCTAAAATATGTTATCCATATCCAGCATAGCCTAATCATGTCCTGTAGCGTATGAGATGCTGAGTCTGGTATTAAAAAAAGAATGTTGGTGCTGGTGTTTGAGTGCACATTAGTGTGTGTGTGTGCGTGTGCGCGTGCACACACACACACGTGGTAGTGATTGTTATTTCACAGATCTATCCATTAGTAAGTGTGTATGTGTGCGGGCCACTAATCTGTGTGTGTGTGTGTGTGTGTGTGTGTGTGTGTGTGTGTGTGTCAGTCCCCTGCAGCCAACCTTGAGAAGCATGGAGAGCACCTCCCCCGAGGAGACCACCGGCCAGGGGGGAGCCGCCGCAGGCACAACTCCTCGGACGGCTTCTTCAACAATGACCCACTCCGTGCTCCTGCAGGTGCACATACACACAATTTTCTTCTGAGAGCCATTTCATTAATAGTCCTCCCTAGTCATTACACTGAGATATGTACACAAGCTTATCTGACCATTTCTTCCAGAACAATCTCTTTGCTGATGCTGGTATGCACATGTGCATTCACATATCCCCCCTTGAACATGTTACACTGCGTACAGGCTTTGTTATGTATGCTCCTGCACATGTGGATTTGCACAACCTTTTGCACACACTTAACCCCAGTCATGCTGGCTGGACAGTGGCCACCTCATGTCAACCTTGTAATCCTGTCTGTAATGTTAAGTGTTTCTTTTGAGGAATGCTGCAATTTTTTTAGTAAGTAAGTGACTTCTTTCTGGTTTGCTGTCTTTCAGCCTATTTCTAGATGTAATGGTCAAAAGAGCTGAACTTATTAGTAATAGTAAGATGTGGTCAGATTGTTATTGTCCATGACGTGGTTAGCGGAACATTCCAGCAGGAACAGCAGTCTCTGGAGTCTTTACCTGCCTGACACGGGCACATTGTCATTCACTAGCCTACATGCCAAGGTTTCAGTGTATCTTTTGGTCTTAACTCTTAACTCTAGCCTGTTGAACACCTGACGCTGTAGAGTATGTACCCAAGCGATTCTGAAAGCATGTGGTTGTACTCTTACATATGCATGCGGACTACCTATGCACTTGTAATGAAAGCCCTGGTACGGACTGCGTTTAAGTTTTGCCCAAGAACACTTTTATTCTTTACAGTTTTTGATGTTTTCAGCCAGTGTGATAAGGACAACTACTTATGAGATAGGAGAGTTTAAGTAAGTAGAGATGACTTGATGACTTGCGATGACATAACTCAGTTCTCTGTCAATGCTGCAGATCGAGATGATCATCATCCCCTTGAGGCCCTTCAGCTCATGTTGGCCATGCCACCTCACTGTGTAATGATGTGTAGATGAGTGTTACCTCACTGTGTAATGATGTGTAGATGAGTGTTACCTCACTGTGTAATGATGTGTAGATGAGTGCCACCTCACTGTGTAATGATGTGTAGATGAGTGTTTGATTGCTCTGTTTGTTGTCTGTTGTTTCCTAGGGGATGGGTGGCAGCAGCCTTCGCTGTTGAGGCATGACTCGGTGGACTCAGGTGTGGCGAAGGGTTCTGGGGGCGGTTTGGGGAGCGGGCAGAGCTGGAAGGAGACGCCTGGCTGGCCGCACCATCACCAGGGTCGCCATGGCAAGCGTGGAGGAGGCGGAGAGCGTGAGAGGCCGGGAGGGGTCCACAGACTGCGCAATGGAAACTTCCATCCTGCGCGCAAGGGCGGGCCCTACCAGGACCGCTACTCCGACGAGGAGCGCAACGAGGACAAACTCAAGTTCGTGGAAGAGGACTTTGTGAGTGTGTTTTTAGAAATACAGACAACACAAAGAGACACATCCACATATGTTCAGGCATATATGCCCCCATAACCTCCTATCACATAAATGCTCACAAACATCGGGCTGGGTTTTGAAACTTATTACTTACACGGAAAAGAACAAATTGCTTTGAAACCAAGAGTAGGCCTGGCCAGACGTTGGATGTCCTTCACTTAGTAAAACCTTTCTGAAATAATGTGTCTGCTGGTTCCAGTATGTTCAGAGGATGCTGACTGATAAATATTGCATGTAGGTAAGGAACTAAGGTATATGTGCAAAGAAAATGGCTTCAGATGTTAATTGAAGCATTTGACTGCATGAGCTGGATTTAAAGCACAGAGAGCCTCACTGTGTGTGTGACTGGAAGACCATAGGGGCTCAAGTGTTTCAGCACAGTATTCACGGCCGCTGAGGACGGTGGAGGTGGAACGTGCTGGCGTTGAGTCAACATGAAGAAGCACTAACTAGTAACTCGCTGCCTCACATGGTTTCATTGATACCACACATCGTATGATGACAAACTGCCGAACAAGTTGGCAATTGTTTGTCGCTCGAAGTTCTGATAACTGTCTGAATCAAATGGAATGACTTCCCAAAGCATGCCGATGATCTTGCCAAGGAGGATTTGTTAAAGTTCTTGCCTCCTTTGTCCCCTCTGTACATGTGCTCACCATAGTTTGGAGTTGAAAGCAGGGGATGTTACTAGAGGTGAAGATTGCTCGTTAGTCACTACGTGTGTGTGCTCCAGCTATCTCTCTTGCTCCCCGCATTCCTGTCATTTCAGACACATCAGACGCCTACTAGACTCCTGCATTGTTGCCAAGGCTGAAGCAGAGTATGTTCAACAGAATGTATGCAGACTAATACAAGGCCATTCAACTAACTTACTGTGTGTGTGTGTGTGTGTGTGTGTGTGTTTTTCCCCATCATAGCCCTCCTTAAACCCGGAGACGACTGGAAAGCCAGTGAGCCAGGCTCGTGCTGTGGGGACCCCTGCCGGAGTTTGGGGTAAAGAGCTAAATACTGCTCAGATTTAAATAGTGTTATTACAAGCAACTATGGTCACTGTATGGAATAGGGTTCCAAACCTTAGTGGAGTGTTTTCCTAAATGGCTAACAGAAATCAGCACAGCATATATAGAGTATATATAGAACATAGAATAGATATAGGCAATGAAGTGGTGAAGAAATGCAATTTGAACTTAAATCCTAGGTGCTAAATCACAGTCCTTAAGGAGCATAGAGATAATGTTGTTGCAGCCCATTGAAATGGCATTGGGATGTTTCCACAGAAAACCCCCCCAGTGCCAACAAGCAGGTGTCTAAGATGCTGGTCATTAAGAAGGTGTCTAAGGAGGACCCCAGTGCAGCCTTCTCAGCTGGTTTCGCCAGTGCTGGCCCACTGCCCACCAACGGCACCAAGGTGTCCATCTCTGGACCGAGTGTCTACAAGAACCTGCTGCCCAAGCCTGCCACAGCTCCCAGCAAGGTAGGCGTGGCAGAGTCTCCGGCACCACCGTTCGTTACCTCTCAGGAACAGGTGGAAGGTTTATCACTCTCAGTGCCATAGCTGACATTTTTCATGCGTATTGAATGTAGTGGTAAGCTGCAGTATTTAGTTCTGTTTTGAACACGTTGTCTTGTGGTGCATACAGTGCTTTGATTTCCCAGTGTCCCCAGGATGGTGCAGGATGTGCAAATGACCAAATGTAGAAATGAACTCGACACACAGGGATTCCCCTGTAGCACATGCCTGCTGTAGAAATGAACTCGACACACAGGGATTCCCCGTAGCACATGCTTGCTGTAGAAATGAACTCGACACACAGGGATTCCCTGTAGCACATGCTTGCTGTAGAAATGAACTCGACACACAGGGATTCCCTGTAGCACATGCTTGCTGTAGAAATGAACTCGACACACAGGGATTCCCTGTAGCACATGCTTGCTGTAGAAATGAACTCGACACACAGGGATTCCCTGTAGCACATGCTTGCTGTAGAAATGAACTCGACACACAGGGATTCCCTGTAGCACATGCTTGCTGTAGAAATGAACTCGACACACAGGGATTCCCTGTAGCACATGCTTGCTGTAGAAATGAACTCGACACACAGGGATTCCCTGTAGCACATGCTTGCTGTAGAAATGAACTCGACACACAGGGATTCCCTGTAGCACATGCTTGCTGTAGAAATGAACTCGACACACAGGGATTCCCCGTAGCACATGCTAGCTGTAGCGCCCCACAGCTTTGTGTCCTCATTAAAGGAACCTCCCTTCAGTTTCGCTCTTGTACTCGGCACTGAAGGCACATTATTGGAACCACGGCCTAAACTCTTGAGTCATTCCCCGTTGAGTTGCCATTACATTTACATTTACATTTAGCAGACGCTTTTATCCAAAGCGACTTACATATGTGCGACTTACAATGTATACACATTTTACATTTACACTGATGGCACACTGCACATCAGGAGCAATTAGGGGTTCAGTGTCTTGCTCAAGGACGCTTCGACAGGGAATCGAACTAGCAACCTTCTGATTACTAAACGACTTCTTTACCACTGTACCACTGCCGCCCCCTTAGCTTATTAACGTGTTGCCTCTGCTCCTGCAGACGGGCCCCTGGAAGCCCAATGGAAGGGAAGCTAAAACGGGTTTGCATTTCTCCGGCCGGGACTCCGCCTTCTCAAGCCCCGCCTCTGTGACCAAACCTCTCGCCCCTGTCAGCGCCCCACAGCATGCCACCCCAAAGGAGGTGAGGACGGGACTGCATGGGACACATCAACAGTTAGCATATTAGCATATGCACTTGGAGTGCTCACTGATGATTGATTGGGACAGCATGGGACACACCAACAGTTAGCATATGCTCTTGGAGTGCTCACTGATGATTGATGGGACTGCATTCCTCTCATGACTGTTTGGATCTTAGTGTTAGAAACGCATAAAGGAAAAGAATAAGTTGTTGAATTATTGGTACAAAGCATACAGAATTCTAGCCACGTGATCAAGGAAATGGTCTAAAAAGGAACATGGCTACATTTGAATCTGAAGATGAAGTTTGTTAGCTAGCTTATGTTGTAACTGCCACTTCAAAGTCATTGATGACCTCTGATAACTTGCTTAATGTAGAACGCGTAATGTAATTATGAACACTAACCACAATCTTTACTCATTAATTTGGAATGAGTTTAAGAAGGAAGGTGCTATTTCTGTAGTGCAGCAAGGTTGGGTGGTGTGCTGGGCTTAGCTAGGGTGGAGGGAGTTCAGTACAGTTTCACAGAGTACACCCTCCATCCACAACAGCCAGATTATGGAAGGAAGACTTGTTGGCATAGTGACACAAAGTGTGCTCCATACTGATATGGATGCTTTTTTTTCTAGGGTTTCCCAGACCTAAATCCTTCCCAAGCATGTACAAGGGCGACAGTGGTGCAGGGGCTAGAGAAGTCGGTTAGTAATCAGAAGGTTGCTAGTTCGATTCCCTGTCGAAGCGTCCTTGAGCAAGACACTGAACCCCTAATTGCTCCTGATGTGCAGTGTGCCATCAGTGTAGATGTAAAAATGTGTATACATTGTAAGTCACACATATGTAAGTCGCTTTGGATAAAAGCGTCTGCTAAATGACTAAATGTAAATGTAAATGTAAAATGTACAAACGTTTTGAATTATGGCCAGCATACACAACTTATACATTGAGAAAACAACCATACAGAAGATTAGTGTGGGTTTAATTTGTCTCTCCCTTTCCCCCCTTTTTTCTCTGTGTTTTGTCTTCTCTCTCCGTGTCCATCCCAGCCCCCCTCCAGCACGACCCCTCCCATGGACATCACCCCTCCCCGCCTGAAGCTGATGCGCCGCAGCACCGACCGGAAGAGCGAGTTCCTGCGCGGCCTCAAGGATGAGCGCAACGGAGACGTGGGCGGCAACCACAGCCCTGGAGTACCCACAGAGGTCAGACACACACACACACAAACACACACACACACACACACACGTGCATATATACACACACACACACACACACACACGTGCATATATACACACACACACACACACACACACACACACACACACACACACGTGCACACACACGTGCACACACACGTGCACACACACACACACACACACACACACACGTGCATATATATACACACACACACACACACACACGTGCACACGTGCACACACACACACACACACGTGCATATATACACACACACGTGCACACACACACACACACACACGCACGCGCACACACGTGCATACACACACACACACACACACACGTGCACACACACACACGTGCGCACACACACACACGTGTGCACACACACACACACACACACACACGTGCATATATACACGCACACACACAAACACACACACATGCATATACACACACATCGGATAAAGATCATCTCTGACAGGTTCAGGTGTATTTGTTGTTGGATATATTGTTTAGATCTGTTGGATGGATGATGGAACAGTTGATCAATCAGGAATGATAGTCTCATCTTCAAAAGGCTGCAGAGAGCAGCCAAGTGGCAGCACACCTGAGGTTATGGAGGTCCCAGGTTCTTTGAGTTATTTCTAGAAGCTGTAGAACAATGCAGGGGTGTGTGGTGTGTCCCTGGACTGGACTGGACTGGACTGGACTGGACTGGACTGGGCTGGGCTGGGCTGGGCTGGGCTGGGCTGGGCTGGACTGGACTGGACTGGACTGGACTGGAGCTTTAACGTGTGCTTGTTGTTGCTGTGACCCACAGGGAGAGGGCAGCACCCCAGAGGCCAAGGAGTACGGAGAGGGACACGAGAACGGCATCTCTCACTCACTCAGTGACTCTGATACCGAACATCTGTCCAGCTCCCTGGAGGCAGAACATCGGTGAGGAATGCAGACGCACACACTCACACACACACTCACACACACACTCACACACACACTCACACACACACACACACACACACACACACACACACACACACACACACACACACACACACACACAGAGTTACAAAACATTCCATGCAAAGTGAAGACGTTTCTTGAATGTCCCTTCTCAGAAGGGTGAGACGGGCCTGACTGAACGCCACTGTTTGCTGGTTTCAGCGATGCCAGTCTCCTGATGTTGTTGTTGACATTTCTGATTGCTTGGCCCTGACAGGCTGCTCAAGGCCATGGGCTGGCAGGAACACCCCGAGAACGATGACAACTTCCTGCCTCTGACTGAAGACGAACTGAAGGAGTTTCAGGCTAAAACTGAACAGGTACCAGTATACTTTTATCTTTTTTTTACCTTGAGGCATTTAAAAAGATGCTATTAAATAAACTAGCCTGCAGTACAGTTGAGTATGAGTATCTTATTTCATATATTGCATATAACCCACAGTACATCTCATCCTTGGGTTTTAAACCTGGTGCCTTGGCATTCTTGCATTACTACTGTGCTGCCCAGTATAGCTCCAGAAGTATTTTCTAGTGGTTGGCACAGATGAGCAATGTCGCGTCCTTGTTTTTGACTTTATTTATTTATTTGTGTTGGTTTAGCTGAAGAAGAATGGACTGGGGCGCAACGGAATGCTGGTGAGGCCCCGGGGTGTTGCCATGCCGATGGCCTGGCGGAGCCCCGTGGAGCCGGGGTTGGAGGAGGAGGGGTCCGAGTCAGAGACCAGCAGCAGCTGTCAGACGTCTGACGACGAGGGCACCTAACTAGGGGAACGCCTCACCACGACTCTGGCCTCTTCCATGTCCTTCCTCCCACTTCACTGACCACCTGAACACACCCCCATCCTGCTACTGCAGTCTCGCTCGCTCGCTCTCTTCCATACACACTGTTTTATTTAAAGAAATGAGAGAGATTTCTCATGAAAACAACACAAATGAGGATGAAAACAACACAAATAGCAATCTCATGCACAAGAGACATCAATCATATCCCAGATAGAAAGAAAAAGAACATGCCGTGAGTCGTTCACTCATGAGGGCAGTTTTTGGTTTCTTTTTCATCTCTCCCCTTTTCCTCTTTCCCTTTGCTCCTTTTGTTGTCCCGTTGTCCACGAACTTATGGAAAAAAATATGAAAAAAGAAAATGTTTAAAAGCCACACACATCTGTTTTCTTTTTCTTTTTGCTTGGGGAAAAACAAAGACTAACTCACAAATAACAGCAACTATAATCCTGATTTAACATGAAACAACTTCATCAGAATGTTCTCTTTTAAGAAAAGAATGAATAAAAAAAAATGGCTTTGACACCTTTTTTTGGCAAAAGCAATTCGTAGCGTTAGTGTTGAGATAAAACAATCATTGTGAGCCGTTGCCATCAACGCAAGCTCCCAGTCCCTCAAGGAACACACGTCTTTCGCCGTCTGCAGCAGTGATGAGCTACCAACCCCTTCAAACACACACACACACTTACACACACAGTGCACTGTCTTATGATGCACGGCAGCTAGTGAATGAAAAAAAATGGGTGTATGCTCTTAATCCTGGTCCTGAAGGGCCCCCTCTTTAAGCTGGTTTTCAGAGCAGGTAGTCCATCATGAACGCACATCTGGAACCCCATGGCACCCACTGGTGGTGGCTATTGAGAGAGATGGGTGATGGTGCTTTGAAAAGCAGCTCTGTGTGGGGGGGGGGGTGCCTCAGCGCCTGGCTTCAGATGGAGGAAGGCTGATGCTTGAGATTTAACTGGAACATGTTATGTTCGGTGGAAGTGTGTCCCTCTGATGATGTGCTGTTTACTTTAACATTGTTTGCTTTTGTTAACGTCTCATGATTAAAAGACGCAACATGTTCTTTCTCCTCCTTGTTAGAGAAGTCTGTTTTCTGTAGAATTCTTTTAGCACCATGGGAACGATCTCCGGTAATCTTCTGTTTACGGCAGGTCCTCTTTTCTGATCAAAGAACAATTCTCAAGCAAACACACGGATCCTTACATTGTTTGAATGTAGCCAGTAAGGGCTTCACAGAGTAACAGTGAAAATGCTTCGTCTTCAAAAACATAACCAGTTTAATCAGTGCAGGTGGAACATGACATTTCATATTTCATTTATTTTTTAGGCATTAATGACTTTCTGATAATCTGGCTGACTGAGAGGAATACTATTGGAACGATGCTTTGGAAAGTGATTCTAACTTTTCTTGTTTACTTCATACTTCAATGAAAAAACAAGAAGGCAGAAGGTTCTCAATGTTCTGACTCTCAAGCCCGTTTCCCTACTGCTGTTTAAAGGTGTAGCACCATCTTGCTCTAGTTTCATGAGGGGCTGCTGTTGTAAATTATGGTTCACAAGATTTTTTGATTTTGTTTTGGTACCTCTTTATTTCTCGCTGATAGGGCAGAAACGGCTTATCACAGACTTAAGGTTCATTGTTTTTTGGTTTTTATTTTGGTACAGCTGTATAAAATTCCCACATTTACTAGTTTTTGTTTGCATTATTTTGTTCCTGCAGCCTTGATATTCAGGGTGGATTGTAAAAAATATAAGAATAAAAATTGTGAGTTTTGGAAGATTATTTTGATAACATTATTTGCAGATTTGAGAGGATGATAAAGGTTTCGTGTATGGGGGGGGGGGGTATCTGTGTGAGACAAAGACAAACAGAAACTACTGCATCTTGGAGAAAAGACAGAAGTAAATTGTAATAAATATTTTGCATCAGTTTGCCAAACATGTCTACCCTTTCGTTCAATATCAAAAGATGACACTAATAATGGCCTTTGTATAAGTATTTTCATGCAAACTATACATAATTCTATGTTTTCAAAAATCCTTTGGGGGGGGGGGGGGGGCTTTTATGGCTAGTGGGTACATATGGTTGTCTTCCCAAGCTTCACTAATTGTTTGCAGTGCTACCTGCCTAGGTGATAAACATAAACATAGCGACTGTAACTAACAAACTTAACAGTTACCCTTAGCAGGGGATGTCAACAGAAAGAAAGCAGCTCTGTGGCTGCGAATTCGAAAAGGTGACCAGGGATCTTGGCAGCACTTTTAACTAGCACAAACCTTTTAACACAGCTGTGCCTTTTAATCACAAGTGAATGGTTTTCTTTCAAACCTGAGAAGTCCAATCAGCGTCTGTGAGATCGGAGATCGTGAGAGGGACATCTCATGTAGTTAATTAGGGGTCTCACAGAAGGCATATAGATGTGGGATTCAGAGGAGTTCAGTTGCCGTGACTGCCACATGGCTTTTCGGTCGGGGGGACTCCTGGATAAGCACAAAGCGCGCTTCTGCTTAGGGAGTGATATTGGAGATCCAGCCGCACTCAAGCGGGGTCGTGTGGAGTTCACCAAACCTGAGACGAGCACCTGGAGGGGGCCGGGGCCCTGCAGGACCAGCACCCCTGACCTCATCTGTGTGAGAACCCCTCTCTTCTCTCTCTGTCTCTCTCTCTCACACACACACACACACACACACTCACACTCACTCACTCACTCTGGGCCCTGCAGGACCAGCACCCCTGACCTCATCTGTGTGAGAACCCCTCTCTTCTCTCTCTGTCTCTCTCTCTCACACACACACACTCACTCACTCGCTCTGTCTCATTCTCTGACTCACTGTTCCTTTCACACACACACACACACTCACTCTGTCTCATTTTCTAACTCACTGTCCCTCTCTCTCTCTCTCACACACACACACACACACACACACACTCACTCACTCGGTCTCATTCTCTAACTCACTGTCCCTCTCTCCTCACGTCGTCCTCTCTGACCGAGGTGTCCATGAGCCAAACTGTGCTTTGGGAGATCTCATATTACAGTGGTGAAGTTTATTCAGTGTGAGCAAATTAAACCTAAAGTCTGTGTAAATATTCATGCCAATCATCAAGTAGGACTTATATACGTCACAGTCTCAACAACTGCAGAAGTAGCTAGCTGTTTTATTTTTTCATTTTATTTTAAATCTCCCAAATATCAAATACGCGAGCACATGATATGAGTACCTCTGGTCTCATTAAACGATGCTGCAAGTGCGAGTCCTCACACACACACACACTCACTCACTCTGTCTCATTCTCTGACTCACTGTTCCTCTCTCACACACACACACACACACACACACACTCACTCACTCTGTCTCATTCTCTA